>NC_041386.1:252296864-252317849 GCF_002162155.2 Triticum dicoccoides | reverse complement strand
GGCAGAGGAGAGACGCGGGCGCGCGGGCACCGCTGCGGCCCGGGGAGGGCCGGCGATGGGCCTCGCGGGCCCTGGCGGCGCGGTTAACTGGGGACCAGGCGGCGGCGAATGAGGCGGCGACACGTGGCTGCGGCGGGGAGCAGCGAACACGTCCGGCCGGACGGAAATTCGTCCGCCGGCGCGTGGAGACGAAGGGGACTAGGGTTTCGAGAGGGGATCTGCGAATTTTTCGAGGGGGTCTTTAAATAGGCGTAGAGGGAGCTAGGAGAGTCCAAATGAGGTGCGGTTTTCGGCCACGCGATCGTGATCGTACGCTCTAGATGATGGAACAGAGTTAGGTGGGTTTTGGGCCAAATTGAAAGGGTGTTGGGCTGCAACACACACGAGGCCTTTTCGGTCCCTCGGTTAACCGTTGGAGTATCAAACGAAGTCCAAATGATACGAAACTTGACAGGCGGTCTACCGGTAGTAAACCAAGGCCGCTTGGCAAGTCTCGGTCCAATCCGGAAAGGTTTATTCCCCACACACGAAAGAAAGCTAGAAATGACCACCGGAGGAGAACGGAGCGCCGGAATGCAAAACGGACAACGGGGAAAATGCTCGAATGCATGAGACAAACACGTATGCAAATGCAATGCACAAGATGACATGATATGAGATGCATGACAACGATAACAACACATGGAGACAAAACCCGAACCCGAGGAAATAAATATAACTTAACGCCGGAAACGGCAAGAGTTGGAGTACAAATAGGGAAAGTTACATCCGGGGTGTTACAACACTCCACCACTATGAAAGGATCTCGTCCCGAGATCTAGGACTGAAAGAACGCCGGGTACTCAGAACGGAGGTGATCCTCACGTTCCCAGGTAGCTTCATGGTCGGAATGGTGTGACCACTTGACTTTGAGAAATTTGATTGACTTGTTGCGAGTCTTGCGTTCAGTCTCTTCAAGAATAGCAACTGGGTGCTCACGATAAGAGAGATCTTCTTGGAGCTCAATGTCCTCGAAGTTGACGGTGCGGTCAGGAGTCTTGAAGCACTTTCGAAGCTGAGAGACATGGAACACGTCATGAACATTTGCAAAGTTTGAAGGAATCTCGAGTTGATAGGCGAGGTCGCCTCTCTTGCTGACAATCTTGAAAGGTCCCACGTATCTGGGGGCAAGCTTCCCTTTTATACCGAAGCGACGAGTACCTTTCATAGGAGAGACGCGAAGGTAAACATGATCTCCGATCTCGAAAGCCAAATCACGGTGCTTACTATCATAGTAGCTCTTCTGGCGGGATTGGGCTGCTGTGAGGTTATCACGAATGACTTTGCACATTTCTTCTGCCTCTGTGATTAAGTCATTACCCAAAAGCTGACGTTCACCGGTTTCAGACCAGTTGAGAGGGGTACGGCACTTCCTGCCATACAGAATTTCAAATGGGGCCTTGCCCGAACTTGCTTGAAAACTGTTGTTGTAGGAGAATTCAGCATAAGGAAGACAATCCTCCCACTTCATGCCGAAGGAGATCACACAAGCCCTAAGCATATCTTCAAGAATCTGGTTGACACGCTCGACATGACCGCTTGTTTGAGGATGGAAAGCTGTGCTGAAGCGGATTTTGGTGCCCATGGCCTTCTGAAAAGAATCCCAAAACTTGGAGGTAAAGATGCTGCCACGGTCTGAAGAGATTACTTGAGGAATACCGTGCAAAGAGACAATTCGAGAGGTATAGAGTTCCGCCAATTGAGCTGCAGTGATCGACTCTTTGATAGGCAGAAAGTGAGCCACTTTGGTGAGTTTATCGATGACAACGAATATAGCATCATTGCCACGCTTGGACTTTGGAAACCCAGTCATGAAGTCCATTTCAATGTGGTCAAACTTCCATTCTGGAATGGCAAGAGGTTGGAGGAGACCTGCTGGCCTTTGGTGTTCTGCCTTCACCCTTCTGCAGACATCACATTCATTCACGAATTGAGCAATCTCGCGCTTCATTTGAGTCCACCAATAAGCCTGCTTGAGATCCTGATACATCTTCGTGCTTCCAGGGTGGATGGAGAGGAGAGAATTATGAGCCTCGTTCATGATCACTTTACCAAGTTCACCTTTGGGCACAACAATACGATCCTCGAAGAAGAGAGTGTCCTTGTCATCAAGGCGGTAGCACTTGTACTTGGGTTGACTCTTGGCAATCCCAATCTTCACCTTTTTTCACCATAGCATCAAGAAGCTGGGCTTGGCAAATCTGGTCTTCCAAGGTAGGAGAGACTTGAAGGTTGGCGAGGAAACCTTGCGGAACAACTTGCAGATTAAGTTTGCGGAAAGCTTCACAAAGCTCGGGTTGATAAGGCTTGAGAATCAGACTGTTGCAGTAGGCCTTCCTGCTCAATGCGTCAGTAATCACATTGGCCTTGCCTGGAGTATACTCGATACTCGGATTATACTCTTGAATCATTTCGACCCATCGAGTTTGCCTGAGGTTGAGATTAGGCTGAGTGAAGATGTACTTGAGACTCTTGTGATCAGTGAAAATGTCCACTTTTCTTCCCAATAGAAGATGTCTCCAAGTCAAAAGAGCATGCACAACTGCCGCCAACTCAAGATCATGAGTGGGGCAGTTCTTCTCATGAGGCTTCAACTGGCGAGATGTATAAGCAACAACTTTCTTCTCTTGCATCAATACCACGCCAAGACCTTGGAGAGAGGCATCACAAAAGACCTCGTACGGCTTGGATTCATCCGGAGGAGTTAGAACTGGAGCAGTGATCAATTTCTCTTTCAAAGTGTTGAAAGCAATGTCACACTCCGGAGACCAAACGTACTTGACGTGCTTCTGAAGAAGATTAGAGAGAGGCTTCGCGATCTTAGAAAAGTTTTCAACGAATCTTCAGCAATAGCTTGCGAGACCGAGGAAGCTACGGATTGCTGCACGTTCTGAGGAGGTTCCCAATTCACAATTGCAGACACCTTCTTAGGATTCACGGCAATGCCCTTGACAGAGATGATATGACCAAGATAAAGAACCTCATCGAGCCAAAACTCACACTTGGAGAACTTGGCATAGAACTGATGTTCTCTGAGCTTATCAAGAACCAAACGCAAGTGCTTGGCATGATCTTCCTTGTTCTTCGAGAAAACCAGAATGTCGTCGAGATAGACCAAAACGAAGTCATTGGTGTAGGCGTTGAAGATGAACTTCATCATGCGAGAGAACGTCGGAGGAGCGTTGGCGAGGCCAAAAGACATGACAGTGTATTCATATGAACCAAAGCTTGTTCCGAATGCTGTCATGGGAATATCTTCTTCACGAATGCGAATCTGGTGATAACCCATATGGAGATCAAGCTTGGAGAATACTTGGGCACCTTTGAGTTGTTCGAACAACTCATTGATGTTGGGAAGTGGGTATTTGTTCTTGATGGTCTTCTTGTTCACTGGACGGTAATCAACACAAAGTCGGTCTGTTCCATCCTTCTTTTCACAAAAAGAACACCACAACCCCACGGAGAAGAACTAGGCCGGATGAGACCCATTTTCTCTTGAATATCGAGTTGCTTCTTCAGCTCCTTCAACTCTTCAGGTCCGAGCTTGTAAGGACGTTTGCACACAAGTTCCGTGTCGGGCTCAAGATCAATAACGAATTCAACTGGTCGGTGCGGAGGCATTCCTGGGAGCTCTTCTGGAAAGACGTCTTGATATTCACAAACGACTGGAATTTGAGAGATGGCATCCAATTCGCCCATCTCATTGAGAGAAAATAGACGAATAGTATCATCACGAGCGGCAAAGACAATTACATCCTCAGACGAATGAGTCAATTGAATCTGCCTGGCTCCACAATCAAGATGTGCCTTGTGCTTAGAAAGCCAATCCATTCCGAGAATAAGATCAATATCCGAGTTGCCAAGAACCACCGGAGAAGAGAGAAACTTGTAATCGCCGAACGGGATAGAGACATCCAGGACGCAATTGTTAGAAGTCATTTGCTTGCCTGGAGACACAATCTTCAATGGAACAGGAATCCTTTCGGTCACAAAATCATGCTTGGCCACAAATGGAGTTGAAATAAAAGAAAGCGATGCACCAGTGTCAGAAAGAACTTTTGCAGGAACATCGTTAACAGGAAGGTTACCCATGATCACATCTGGTGAGTCCTCTGCCTGAGCTGCATTCAGCAAATTGACCTTGGCGTGCTTGGGGTTATGTTTGACCACAGCTGTACTTGCCGATCTGACAGGAGGAGGAGGAGGAAGACGCCTCTGGTTGAAACACTTGTTGGCATAGTGACCCTTCTGTTGGCACTTGTTGCACGTGACCTCTGAAAGCGGACGGTGGTACGGAGCACTCGATCTTGGAGCTTGAGACGAAGTCTTGTTCTGAAAGCCAGGGTTGGGTGGGTGGGAAGAACCACTGCCACCTTTGCTCTTCTGCTGATACGACTGACGGAACGGAGGAGGAGGAAGCCAAAACTTCTGCTGCTTGGCCACTTGAGTAGAGGAAGAAGGAGTAACATCTCTGACTCGCTTCTTGGAAGCATCACACCTCAACTGAGCAGCCTCTTGCTTCAGTGCCATGTTGTAGAACTCAACGTATCTCAAGGGCTCGAAGAGAACAAGAGCTAGCTGGATTTCTTCTCTGAGACCACCCTTGAACTGGTATATCATGCTCTTCTCATCAGGTACGTCCTGCTTGGCAAAGCGGGCGAGCTTCTGAAACAACTTGTTGTAGTCATAGACAGACAAAGAGCCTTGCTTCAGATTGCAGAATTCCTCACGCTTGCTTTCAACCACGCTCTGGGGAATATGATGAGCTCGGAAATCTCGACGGAAATCATCCCAAGTGATAACACGTCCACCTCTGGAGTCCTTGTACTGCTGGAACCATTCTGCAGCTTGATCTTTGAGTTGGAAGGAAGCAAACTTGACAAAGTCCTCAGGCCTGACGTTACTGCACTCGAAATGCTTGCACAAATCCACTAGCCAATCGTCAGCATCGGTTGCCTCAACACAATTGCTGAAAGTCTTTGGCCCGTTAGCAAGGAACTGGTTGAGTGTAGCAAAGTGATTCTGATTGCTGCCTTGATTCCCTTGATTGCGCTCTTGAAGAGTTTGCGTGATCAACTGTGTGTTTGCATTGGTTGCGGCCATCACAGCTTGCCATGCCTCCGGAGGAGGTGGAGGTGGTGGCGGATCAAGATTCAGAGTCGTGCGCGTTGGAGGAGCCATCCTGAAGAGGTTGACATCCATTAGCACATTGATAGACAAATATTGAAGCTGAATCCAACGGAATGAAAATTGCAACATATAGTCTTTACATCCGAACAAAATGAACGAATGCATTTCTCTTGAAATGGTCACATATCCATAAATTGAGAAGCCACGTAGACTTAAGGTAGAAAAATAAATCAACAAGGTACGGATCAAGAACGAATAATCGGTAAGAAATCCCAATCTCAAACCAATATCCGTGGAAGAAGAACTAGAGCTACTAGAATTCCCACCTATGAAACTCCCGAACCTTTCCGGTTATGCAATCAGGTGTTGGGGATACAGGGGAAGCATAATATCTCACCCAAACTAGCAATTCCTACATCCAGCTGTATCCATCCTTCAACACATAACCAAGAAACCTTCGGAAACCATCTACCTCAACCTTCGAAAAGCATCCGTTATACAAGTTATGGCGATACTCTCGAACTCCCGCCCCAGTACTGGGTGGCGTCGAGGTTATCTCACCAACGAACTGCATAAAAGAGATTTTCGATGTCGGCGTACTAAACTCAGGTATTGTAGAGCTGCAACGATAAAATTATGATGACAACATCTCAGAGCTCAACTCCCCGGGACACTTCCACTAAACCCCTGACAAGAGGCACCAAGACAATGTTCTCATCATAAAACCATCGGAACGATTCCAAGATACCCGCGTGATCCTAAAAAAATTAGTGAAATTTGAGAAGAGAAGAGTCAAAACTCTACGTCAGGATGCCTTACCAGAGCGATGAGGAGACTGGGAAGTAAAAAGAATTCCTAAACTCTCTGATATATAATTCCTAAAGACTCAAAACATTTTTCTAGACATAACTCGGCCTCTAAAAACGATCAAGCAATGGGGCTCCTAAGGTCGGGGAAGGCTCTGATTACCAACTTGTAACGCCCTCGATGCGACTATAGCTCCCACGTGTCGAGGCACGACTTAGAGACATAATCGCATTGAAGACATATGTCGCAAGTTAGGCAATCTTCACAACATCCCATGTAATACGAACAACAAAGGGGAGATAACATAGTTGGCTTACACTCGCCACGTCAAACAAGTACATAAATAACATTACATCATCCAAACACTCATGGCCCAACTACGGCGCCAAAATAAAAAAGAGAACCCAACATGCTACACGGTCCCAATCACCCCCAACTGGGCACCACTACTGATCATCGGGAAAGGAAACATAGTAACGTTGAGAGTCTTCGTCGAACTCCCACTTGAGCTCATACGCGTCACCTGGAGTGGAATCATCAGGCCCTGCATCTGGTGTAATAGTAATCTGTGAGCCACAGGGACTCAGCAATCTTGCACCCTCGCGATCAAGACTATTTAAGCTTATAGGTAAGGCAAGGTAAAATATGAGTGGAGCTGCAGCAAGCGACTAGCAAGTATGGTGGCTAACTTATTCGCAAAGGAGAGCGAGAAGAGGAGGCAAAGCGCGAGCGAGATTCTAGAGAGCAACCTGCGCAAACATTACTCCAACACCGTGTCCACTTCCCGGACTCCGCCGAGAAGAGGCCATCACGGTAACACACTCAGTTGATTCATTTTAATTAAGTTAAGGTTCAAGTTATCTACAACCGGACATTAACAAATTCCCATCTGCCCATAACCGCGGGCACGGCTTTCGAAAGTTCAAATCCCTGCAGGGGAGTCCCAACTTAGCCCATGACAAGCTCTCACGGTCAACGAAGGAACAGACCTCCTCCCAAGACGTTCCGATCAGACTCGGTATCTCGGTTACTCAAGACACTTCGACAGGTTAAAACAAGACCAGCAACACCGCCCGAATGTGCCGACAAATCCCGATAGGAGCTGCACATATCTCTTTCTCAGGGCACACCCAGATGAACACTACGTACAACTAAAACCAACCCTCCAGTTGCCCCGAGGTGGTGCTGCAAGTGGCTCTATTTGGACCAACACTTAGAGGAGCACTGGCCCGGGGGGGTTTAAAATAAGATGACCCTTGGGCTCCGGAAACCCAAGGGAAAAATAGGCTAGGTGGCAAATGGTAAGACCAATGTTGGGCATTGCTGGAAAAGCTTTAATCAAGGCGAAATCTCAAGGGGTTCCCATTATAACCCAACCGCGTAAGGAACGCAAATCCGGGAACATAACACCGATATGACGGAAACTAGGGTGGCAAGAGGGGAACAAAACACTAGGCGAGAGGCCGAGCCTTCCACCCTTTACCAAGTATATAGATACATTAAGATAACATGGCAATCTAATGATATCCCAACAAGTAAATAAAAGATGTTCCAACAAGGAACGGCCTCCATTCTTCACCTGCAACTAGCAACGCTATAAGAGGGGCTGAGCAAAGCGGTAACATCGCCAATCAACGGTTTGCTAGGACAATGGTGGGTTAGAGGTTTGACATGTCAATTTGGGAGGCTTGAAAGCAAGTGGTAGGCATCGTAGCATTGGCATAGCAAAAGAGCGAGCAAACTAGCATAGCAAAGATAGTAGTGATTTCGAGGGTATGATCATCTTGCCTGCACAGTTGTCAGAGTTGACTGGATCCTCGAAAGCAAACTCAACGGGCTCCTCGTTAGCGAAATCGTCTCCCGACTCTACCCAAACAAGACAAACAAGCAACAAGGATACAATCAACCACGTGCAAACTCAAACAACACGATGCAAAGATGATATGCTATGCGGGATGCGATGCGGGATGCAAAATGCAAAATATGACAGGAAATGCATGAACCTGGCCTCAACTTGGAAATCCAAGTGTGCCACTGGAAAGATGAGATGAAATCGCTTGAAAATGATATAAAAAACGCCGGAATCGGAGTTACGGTTTGGAAATGGCAAGCGATTCAAAAATGACACCGGTCTGCGATTTAGAAGCAAGTAGGCCTCTAAATGCAATGAAATGAACATGCTACAGCACTCAAACATAGCATCAAAATACATGTCAGGGATGCACACAAGATTCTTAATAAAAGTCTAGCACTGAGCTACGGCCAATTCATCCATTAACGGGTTCAAACAAGCATGGAAAAAATGCATATGACAAACAGTTCTCAGACTTGGTGAAATTAACACTTGTCTGGAATTTCAGATCAGGTAGCACTCTTCGGAGCAACAAAACTACATGCTACAGGACCTGAACATGGCAAAGTAAAGCATGGCATGGAGCTACTCTAAGAGCTTAACAAAAGTCCCTTAGTGACCTTGAGCCAAAAGGGATCAGAAAATACAATTGCAAGCATGTGAACATAGCAAAAACATAATCAGTTTCAGACTTAGTGAAAAACTGACACATGCTGAAATATAACTCAAGTAGGCATGTTTACGATCTCGATGCACTCACTACAGAGCAAGTCATGGCAAGACAAGCATACATCCATCAAGAAGGCACAAAATGCAAGCTATACATGGCAAGAACAATAGCATAGCATGCACGGATCAACTACAACATCACCGGCAAAATTGCAAACAAGTTGACAATCTGCCCAGATTCACAAAGTAGCAAAAGTAGAGCTCGATTGACTCAAGCTAGGGTGCTCCATAATTGCAAACAAAGACATGGATGGACATAGCACTACAATATTAACAAAACTCCCTTACTGATCATCCTCAAAAGAGGCACGGATCACTAGGAAACAACAAGAACATATGGCATCATGAGATAAACAGCTCCAGGACTTAGTGAATGGGTTGCACCACTTTGCAAGCTTGCACAGGTCACCACACACATCCTAAAAGTACATGGGTTGCACCACTGGAAAGATGACAAAACCCTTAACAAAACATATGTAGAACTCACGGGCATATCATGCACAAAATAATCATGGCAAAAATGACAAAAGTCTAAGATGGAGTAGCAGATCTGACAATTAACTCAAGTAGCCCTCTTCTAACAGCATTTCGGGCATCAAGATGAACTCAAATGAAAATGATGCAATGGAATGAAATGATGTACTCTCTGAGAAGAACATTTTGATATGCTATATGCATGAATCGGATCTACGGATGCAAAGATACGGGCCCCTGAACAGAGGCACTTGGATCTGCAATTTCGGGAGTTAGCAAAAAAAACACCTCCTAGGGTTTACTGTAGCCGTCTTGGATCTGGATCGAGGCGCGCCTCCCGAGGTGGATCCGAGCTCGCCGGCGGGCTGGTCAGCGACGATGGACGGTGGCGACCGGAGTTAGAGGGAGGAAGGGGCTGGGGCGGCGCCGGCTTGCGGGGCGGCGAAGGAAGCTCGCCGGCCTCGGGCGAGCACGCAGCGGGGCGGAGGAGCTCCGGGCAGCCGGCGTTGGCTGCGGCTGCGTCGGACGGATCGCGACGGCGGCGTGGCGTCGGAGGCGGCCAGGGCGCGGGCGGCTCGGCAGAGGAGGGACGTGGGCGCGCGTGCACCGCTGTGGACCGGGGAGGGCCGGCGATGGGCCTCGCGGGCCTTGGCGGCGCGGTGAACTGGGGACTGGGCGGCGGCGAATGAGGCGGCGACACGTAGCTACGGTGGGGAGCAGCGGACACGTCCGGCCGGACGGAAATTCGTCCGCCGGCGCGTGGAGACGAAGGGGTCTAGGGTTTCGAGAGGGGATCCGCGAATTTTTCGAGGGGGTTCTTTAAATAGGCGTAGAGGGAGCTAGGAGAGTCCAAATGAGGTGCGGTTTTCGGCCACGCGATCGTGATCGAATGCTCTAGACGATGGAACAGAGTTAGGTGGGTTTTGGGCCAAATTGAAAGGGTGTTGGGCTGCAACACACACGAGGCCTTTTCGGTCCCTCGGTTAACCGTTGGAGTATCAAACAAAGTCCAAATGATACGAAACTTGACAGGAGGTCTACCGGTAGTAAACCAAGGCCGCTTGGAAAGTCTCGGTCCAATCCGGAAATGTTTAATCCTCACACACGAAAGAAAGCTAGAAATGACCACCGGAGGAGAACGGAGCGCCGGAATGCAAAACGGACAACGGGGAAAATGCTCGAATGCATGAGACAAACACGTATGCAAATGCAATGCACAAGATGACATGATATGAGATGCATGACAACGATAACAACACACGGAGACAAAACCTGAACCCGAGGAAATAAATATAACTTAACGCCGGAAACGGCAAGAGTTGGAGTACAAATAGGGAAAGTTACATCCGGGGTGTTACAGATCAAGCTTGCATATCATATCACATTATGTCTTATTTAATTAATGCATCTATATACATGGTAAAGGGTGGAAGGCTCGTCCTTATGCCTGGTGTTTTGTTCCACTCTTGTCGCCCTAGTTTCCGTCATACCGGTGTTATGTTCCTTGATTTTGCGTTCCTTACGCGGTTGGGGTTATGGGACCCCCTTGACAGTTCACTTTGACTAAAACCCCTCCAACAAGGCCCAACCTTGGTTTTACATTTGCCTCACAGCCTATAATTTTCCCTTGGGTTCTGCAGACCCGAGGGTCATCTTTATTTTAACCCCCCCCCCCCCGGGTCAGTGCTCCTCTGAGTGTTGATCCGAACCAGGCAACCTACGGGGCCACCTCGGGGAAACTTGATGGTTGGTTTTACTCGTAACTTGACCTATCCAGTGTGCCCTAAGAACGAGATATGTGCAGCTCCTATCGGGATTTGTCGGCACAGTCAAGTGGCTTTGTTGGTCTTGTTTTACCATTGTCGAAATGTCTTTTAACCGGGATTCCGAGACTGATTGGGTCTTTTTGGGAGAAGGAATATCCTTCGTTGATCATGAGAGCTTGTGATGGGCTAAGTTGGGACACCCCTGCAGGGTATAAATTTTCGAGGGTCGTGCCTATGGTTATGTGGCAGATGGGAATTTGTGAATATCCGGTTGTAGAGAACTTGACACTTGACTTAATTAAAATGAATCAACCGCATGTGTAGCCATGATGGTCTCTTTTCGGCGGAGTCCGGGAAGTGAACATGGTCTTGGGTTATGTTTGAACGTAAGTAGTTCAGGATCACTTCTAGCTTCACGACCATTACATAGCTTCTCATCTTATTCTTATTTGTGTATGTTAGCTACCATACTTGCTTAGCGCTTGCTGTAGCTCCACCTCTTTACCTTATCCTACCCATAAGCTTAAATAGTCTTAATCTCGCGGGTGTGAGATTGCTGAGTCCTCGTGACTCACGGATACTTCCAAATAGTTGCAGGTGCCAATGATACCAATGCAGGTGATGCTATCGAACTCAGTGGGAGTTCGACGAGGACCTTGGTTGTTACTATGTATCGTTTCCTGATGATCGGTAGCGGAGCCCAGTTGGGACGATTAGGGATCTAGCATTTGGGGTTTATCTTCCTTTTCATTTGGATTTGACTATAGTCAGTCTATGAGTGTATTTGGGATGATGTATGAATTGTTTATGTATTGTGTGACGTGGCGAGTGTAAGCCAACTCTATTTATCTCTGTCTTATTCATTACATGGGATGTTTGTGAAGATGACCCTTCTTGCAAAAATCTCGACATGTGGGAGCTATAGCCGCATCATGGGCGTTACAAGTTGGTAATCAGAGCCATCCCCGACTTAGGAGCCCCCTTCTTGATCGAATCGCTGACGTTGTTGAGTCTAGAACAAAAAGGTGTTGAGTCTTAGGATTATATATATCAGAGAGTAGGGTTCTTTTTACTCATCAGTCCCTTCGTCGCTCTCGTGAGGCCTCTTGACGTAGATGTTTTGACTTTCCTCTCCTCAAATTTCACAAAAAAAGAAACTAGGATCACGCGGGTATCTTGGAATTGTTCCGATATTCTTGTGACGAGAACATTGTTCTTGGTGCCTCCTGACATTTAGGGGTTGTGGCTGTGTCCCGGGGAGTTGAGCTCCGAGGTGTTGTCGTCATAATTTATCATTGCAGTTCTGGAATACCTGAGTTCGCCGACATCAAAAATCTCTCTTATGCAGTTGTTGGTGAGATAACCTCGACGCCACCCAGTACTGGGGCGGGAGTTCGGGAGTATTGCCATAACTCGTATAACGGATGTTTTTCGAAGGTTGAGGTACATATTTCCGAAGGTTTCTTGGTTATGTGTTAACGGATGGATATAGTTGGAGCATAGCGCTTGTTAGTTGTGTGATATATATTGTGCCTCCCTGTATCCCCAACACTAGATTGGATAACCAGAAAGTTTCGGGAGTTTATAGGTGGGAATTCAAGTAGCTCTAGTGTTTCTTCCTGCAGATATTTGATTTGTGATTGGGTAATCCTTACCACTTATTTTTTCCAATCGTACCTTGTTGTTTCATGCATCAACCTTTATCTAAGTGGCTTCTCAACTGAATGGACGTGTGATGCTAACTTTGGAATTCATTCATTCATCCTTGTTCGAATGTTTATTGTGAAGACTATATGTTGCAACTTCTATCCATCGATTCAGCTTGCCTATCTGTCTATCAAGATTCTAACAGATGTCACCCTCTTCAGGATGGCTCCTCCAACGCGTCTAAATCTGGAAAGCAATGATGGGAGTCAGGCGAACCCTCCGCCACCACCTCCACCTCCGGAGGCAAGGCAAGCTGTCATGGCAGCCACCAACGCCAATGCCTAGATGCTTTTGCAACTCTTGCAAGAGCGCAACCAAGGCCAAGGCAACCAAGGGAATCAAGGCCAAGGGAATTTCGACAATTAGCCTCATTTTGCTACCCTCAACTAGTTCCTTGCAAATCAGCTGAAGTCTTTCAGCTACTATGCCGAGGCCACGGACGCCGATGATTGGCTCGTGGACATCAACAAGCATTTTGAATGTAGCAATGTCAGGCCTGAGGACTACGTCAAGTTTGCTTCGTTTCAACTCAAGGACAAGATGTCGATTGGTATCAAGAATACAAAGATTCCAGAGGAGGTCGTGTGATTACCTTGCATGATTTCTATCGAGACTTCAAAGCTCATCACATTCCAACAAGTGTTGCTGAGAGAAAGCGTGGCGAGTTCCGCAATCTCAAGCACGGTAGCATGTCCGTGTACCAATACAACATCCAGTTTTAGAAACTTGCTCGCTTCACAAGGCAGGATGTTCCCGATGAAAAGAGCATGATCTATCACTTCAGAGGTGGCCTCAAACAAGATCCACAGTTAGCTCTCGTTCTCGTGGAGCCTACTAAGTTCGATCAATTCTATAACATGGCACTCAAGTAAGAAGGTTCTCAACTCAACTGTGAGGCTTCTAAGAAGAGAATCAGGGATGCATTACAGTCTTCTTCTTCCTCAGAAGTGGCAGCTAAGCAACAGAAGTTCTGGCTTTCTCCTCATCCGTTTCGTCAGCCCTACCAGCAGAAGAACAAAGGTGACCATGGATCTTCCCACCCACCCAACCCAGGCTATCAGAACAAATCTCAGACTCAATCTCCAAGGTCAAGTGCTCCTTATCATCGTCCGCTCTCAGAGGTCACTTGCAACAAGTGTCAGAAGAAAGGTCACTATGCAAACAAGTGCTTCAACCAAAGGTGCCTTCCGCCTCCTCCTTGTGTGAGATCTTCAAGCAATGCATTGGTCAAGCATAATCCCAAGCATGCTAAGGTGAACATGATGAGTGCAGCTCAAGCAGAGGATTCTTCAGCAGTGATCATGGGTAATCTTCCACTTAATGATATTCCTACGAAAGTCTTATTTGATTCTGGTGCATCGCATTGTTTCATGTCAAGACCGTTTTTTACCAAACATGAATTCACTTCTTCACATTTGGGTAAAGCCATGGCTATCATTTCTCCAAGCAAACGTTTGAGCTCTAGTTTTTTAGCTACTGATGTTTCTATGAAGATGGGCAACTATAAATTTCTGTCTTCTCCAATTGTTCTTGGTGACTCGGATATTGATCTATTTCTCGAGATGGACTGGCTTTCTAAGCACAAGTCTCAGCTTTATTGTGTTGGCAGGGAAATTGAATTGACGCACTCTTCTGATGATGTGATCATCTATGCCGCTCGCGATGAAACCATTCAAATGTTTTCTCTCAATGAGAAGGGCAAGTTGGATGCAATCTCTCAGAATACAGTCGTTTGTGAGTAACAAGACGTCTTTCCAGAAGAGCTTCCAGGAATGCCTCCTCCCCGGCCAGTTGAATTCGTTATCGATCTTGAGCCTAGTATGGAACCCACTTGCAAGCGTCCATACAAGCTTGGGCCAAAGGAGCTGAAGGAATTGAAGAAACCGCTCGATGAACAAGCGCGGCTGGGTCTGATCAGACCGAGTTCATCTCCGTGGGGTTGTGGTGTTCCTTTTGTCCAAAAGAAGGATGTGACGGACCGACTTTGTGTCGACTACCATACATTGAACAAGAAACAATAAAGAACAAGTATCCACTTCCCAATATCAATGAGCTATTCGAGCAACTTAAACATGCTAAAGTATTCTCCAAGCTTGACCTTCGTATGGGTTATCATCATACTCGCATTCGTGAACAACATATTCCCTAGACAACATTCAGAACAAGCTATGGTTCTTATGAATATACTGTCATGTCTTTCGGCCTTGTCAATGCTCCTCCAACGTTCTCTCGCATGATGAACTTCATCTTCAACCCCTACACAAATGAATTCGTCTTGGTGTATCTCGATGATATATTGGTCTTCTCCAAGAATAAGAAGGCCATGCCAAGCATTTGAGATTGGTGCTCAACAAGCTCAAAGAGTATCAATTCTATGCAAAGTTTTCCAAATGTGAATTTTGGCTTGATGACGTTCTTTGTCTTGGTCATATCATCTCCGCCAAAGGCATTGCTGTTAATTCGGAAAAAGGTTTCTACAATTGTGAACTGGGAACCTCCTCAAAATGTCAAGCAGCTCCGCGGTTTTCTTGGACTTGCGAGCTATTGCCGAAGATTCATTGAGAATTTCTCTAAGATTGCAAAGCCTCTTTCAAACCTCCTACAGAAGCATGTCAAGTATGTCTAGACTCCTGAGTGTCACGTTGCTTTCAACACCCTCAAAGAGAAGCTAGTTTCAACTCCTGTCTTAACTCCTCCTGATGAATCCAAGCCATTCAAAGTTTTCTGTGATGCCTCTTTGCAAGGTCTCGGCGTTGTGTTAATGCGGGAGAAGAAAGTTGTGGCTTATACCTCTCGTCAGTTGAAGCCCAACTAAAGGAACTACCCCACTCACGATCTTGAGTTGGCAGTAGTTGTCCATGCATTAATAACATGGAGACATCTCTTGTTGGGAAGGAAAGTGGACATTTTCACACATCACAAAGAGCCTCAAGTATATCTTCACTCAACCCAACCTCAACCTCAGGCAAACTCGTTGGGTCGAGATGATTCAAGAGTACAACCCAAGTATTGAATATACTCCAGGCAAGGCCAATGTGATTGCAGATGCTTTGAGTAGGAAGGGTTATTGCAACAGCTTAATTCTCAAGCCATTCCAACCGGATCTTTGTGAAGCTTTCCACAAACTCAACCTCCAAGTTGTTCCTCAAGGTTTTCTTGCCAACCTTCAAGTCACTCCTACTTTGGAAGACCAAATTCGTGAGGCACAACTCCTTGATACAATGGTGAAGAGAAACATGGTATTGCCAAGAGCCAACCCAAATACAAGTGCTATCGCATTGATGACAAAGACACTTTATTATTCGAGGACCGGATTGTGGTTCCTAAAGGTGATCTAAGGAAGGTCATAATGAACGAAGCGCACAATTATCTTCTATCCATTCATCCTGGCAGTTCAAAGATGTACCATGACCTCAAGCAGTCATATTGGTGGACTCGAATGAAGCGAGAGATTGCTCAATTCGTGAATTAATGTGATGTCTGCCGAAGAGTGAAAGAAGAACACCAGTGACCAACTAGTCTCCTCCAACCTCTTGCTATTCCATAATGGAAGTTTGATCATACCGAAATGGACTTTGTTACTGGATTCCCTAAGTCCAAGCATGGGCATGATGTTATTTTCATTATCATTGACAAGCTTACAAAAGTGGCTCATTTCCTTCCAATCAAAGAATCTAGTATGGCAGCTCAATTGGCAGAGCTATACACCTCCAGGATTGTTTCCTTTCACGGTATTCCACAATTGGTATCTTCAGACCGCGGAAGCATTTTCACTTCTAAGTTCTGGGACTCCTTCCAGAAGGCCATGGGCAACAACATCCGCTTTAGCACAGCTTTTCATCCTCAAAAAAGTGGGCAAGTCGAGCGAGTCAATCAAATCCTCAAAGACATGCTCAGGGCTTGTGTCATCTCTTTCAGTATGAACTAGGAAGATTGTCTTCCATATGCCGAGTTCTTCTACAACAATAGCTTCCAAGCGAGTTCGGGCAAGGCCCCATTTGAAATTCTCTATGGCAGAAAGTGTCGTACTCCTCTCAATTGGTTAGAGACTAGTGAACGCCAACTTCTTGGCGATGATTTGATCACAGAATCTGAAGAAATGTGTAAAGTCATCCCTGAAAATCTCAAAGCCGTGCAATCGCGCCAGAAGAGTTACTATGATAGCAAGCACCGTGACTTGGCTTTCGAGATCGAAGACCATGTCTACCTCCACGTCTCTCCAATGAAAGGCACTCATCGCTTTCGTATCAAAGGGAAGCTTGCCCCTAGATACGTGGGTCCTTTCAAGATCATTGGAAAAAGAGGCGACCTCGCCTATCAACTTGAGCTTCCGTCCAACTTCAGAAATGTGCACGATGTGTTTCACGTGTCACAGCTTCGCAAGTGCTTCAAAACACCTAAGCGCACTATCAACTTCGAATAAATTGATCTTCAAGAATATTTGTCTTATCATGAGCATCCAGTTGCTATTCTTGAAGAAACCTTGCACAAGGCTCGCAAAAAGACAATCAAATTACAGAAAGTGAAGTGGTCACACCATTCCGACCGAGAAGCCACCTAGGAACGCGAGGATCACCTCCGTTCCAAATATCCAGAGTTCTTTCAGTCCTAGATCTCGGGACGAGATCCTCTTGTAGTGGTGGAGTGTTGTAACACCCCGGATGTAAATTTCCATATTTGTAACTCCGACTATTGCCATTTTTGGCTATGGGATATGATATTCCCTTCATGGTTGGGTTTTGTCTTTTGTTTCATATTTTTCTCATGTCATGCATTTCATATCATGTCATCAAGTGAATCTCACTTGCATTCGTGTTCGTCTCATGCGTCCGATCATTTTCCCCGTTGTCCATTTCACAATCTGACGCTCTCTCGTGCCCCATTGCACCCCCTCTAATCTTGTTTCGTGAGCGAGAGTAAAATGTTCTCGGAATGGCCGAGATTTGTCGAGTGGCCTTGATACATCACCGGTAGGCCGCCTGTCAAATTTCGTTCCATTTGGAGGTCGTTTGATGCCCCAATGGTTAACCAGGTAACCGCAAAAGCCCTCTTGTGTTGCAGCCCAACACCCCTCCAAAACTGCCCAATAACCCATCTAAACCCCCTCCATGCTCTCCGACGTTGGATCACGATCATGTGGGCGAAAACCACACCACATTTGGACTCCCCTAGGTCTCTCTAGCTATAAATATGTGCCCCTCCCCGAAATTTTCGGAGTCCAAACCCTAAAATCCACCCCTGCCGGACCTGTCCGACCAACGCCGGATGCTCCGCGCCACCGCCTCGGACCAGTGAGAAGCCGCCACCTGTCCCCATACCTCTCCACCACCACCGCGGCCCGCCGGGCCCAGGGCAGGACCGCGCGACCCGCACGCCTCCGCCACCGAACCCACGGATCGCGTCGCTGCCGCACAGCATCCGCCGCCCACCGCGACCTCTGTCCGCTGCTGTGGGTCTTCGCCGCCGACGCTCCACCTCGCCCGCCCGGAGCGCGCAGCTCATCGCTGGTGTCCTGAGACCTCGCCAGGACCTCCTCCGGTCTGGATCTGGAGGGATCCCGCCGGCGCCCGTCGATCCCCGTCATCGGAAATCTCCCGCCGGCCTCTGTCCGCTGCCGGGACCGCCTCATCCCGGATCCATCCCGGCCCTCGAACCAAACGACCCCTCCGTACAGCTTCATCCCTGGACCTCCTCGTCCAGCTTCTCGCAGGGTCGATTTTCGTCTATGTCCCGAATCCCTCTAATTTTTTATGCCATCTTCATTATGTCACATCTCCATGCTCGGTGCTCCAAATCATGCATATGATATGTCAAAATGTTCGAATCGTGATGATGTTCATGTTAGTGGCATTTGCAGGAATTTTACTTTCCATTTTTATGCCACTATAATAGTTTCAAGAGTGCTATAAAATGTTGTCTACTGGAATTTAAAAGAACTTGATGATTTTTCATTTATGATGTATTCTGTGTGTGCACCCTATGAGCTTGATGTCTACATGTTTTATGAGATACATTATGCCATCTTTACAGTGGTGCAAGTCTTGTATTTTTTGTGATCTATGTGGTGACTAGCACAAGCATGCAAACTAGGGTATGTGATGTTGTTGATTTCAGACTCTGTTTTTGCTAAGTCCTTATCCTATTACATTTTCATGCCATGTAAACTTGTTGCTACCATGAGATCCATGCACATTTTGAGATAGTCCAGTAAGAGTGTTTTGAAGATGTGATATTGCTCTACCCGTTCACACCTCTGGTTGCAATTATGGAGTAATCTAGCATGTCATTTCCTTGGTATACGTTTGCTAAGTATTATTCCTGGCTAATTGTTAACATGATATTCAATATTGCCATGTTTTTTCTAGTGATGCATGTACTCTATGAACTAGTTCTTTCCATACTTAGATACCTAAATATTTCTAATTCATGTTGGTTACCTTGTCATGCCATGTAATGCCCTGTGGTGAGTGAATCGAGCTTGCAAAGTTGCTATCATGAATCTGTTTCTGCCATGCTATGTTTTTCTTCAAAGTCTGAAACTGATCATATAACTTGCCATGTTTGCATGGGTGCCACATCATTTTCCATTTCTCTTGGGATTAAGTTACTTAAGGGAGTTTTGTTCGGTGTGTTTAGCACTATCATGCCATGCCTTTGTTTGCCATGATACCTTTCTGTAGCATAGTGTTTGCCTGCTCTAAACATTGATATATGATGTTGTTTTCTCATGCTTAGTATTTTCTCTAAGTCTGTGAAGCTGATACCATTTGTATTTTTGCTATACTATTTTGAGCTTGTTCTAGTGAGAACTAGCAGGAGCTCAGTGTTCATGATTTGTAGAACTTCATGTGTACTTTGTGGTCGCGTGCTTTGTTGCTATGTTGGAGTGCTGTAGCATAGTTTCTTGTGGCACTCTAAGTGTTATCATGCTGTTAATCGTAGATTTGCGTCATTCTTGTTTTGCTTGTCATTTGCAAACCGTGCATCCATTTCCGGTGATCCTTATATTGATTTCGACCGAAATCACCTCATATTTAAAGCGGCATACTTATTATGACAAGTTGATGCCTTGATAATTCTTTCCCTTTCGGAGTACATATATGCATTCCATATCATATCTTCCATATCATGCCATGTATTGCATCATGTTGCTTGTGCATTGCACCGTGATTGATTGTTGTTCTGTTGCCTGTCTTCTTGCTTTGGGTAGAGCCGGGAGACGAGTAATTGAATGAGGAACCTATTGAGTACGTTAACGAGGATCAAGCTTTCGACTACTCAGAGAACTTTGCAAGCAAGATGACCATACCCTCGATATCACTTCTATCTTTGCTTGCTAGTTGTTCGTTCTATCGCTATGTCGTGCTACCTAACACTTGTTATATCATTCCTCCCATATTGCCACGCCAAGCCTCTAACCCACCTTCCTAGCAAACCGTTGTTTGGCTATGTTACCGCTTTTGCTTAGCCCCTCTTATAGCGTTGTTAGTTGCAGGTGAAGTTGAAGTTTGTTCCATGTTGGAACATGGATATGTTGGGATATCACATTATCTCTTATTTAATTAGTGCATCTATATACTTGGTAAAGGGTGGAAGGCTTGGCCTTATGCCTGGTGTTTTGTTCCACTCTTGCCGCCCTAGTTTCCGTCATACCGGTGTTATGTTCCTTGATTTTGCATTCCTTACGCGGTTGGGGTTATGGAACCCCCTTGACAGTTCATTTTGAATAAAACTCCTCCAGCAAGGCCCAACCTTGGTTTTACATTTTCCTAACAACCTATATCTTTATTTTAACCCCCCCGAGCTAGTGCTCCTCTGAGTGTTGATCCGAACCGGCAACCTGCGGGGCCACCTCAGGGAAACTTGAGGGTTGATTTTACTCGTAACTTGACCTATCCGGTGTGCTCTGAGAACGAGATATGTGCAGCTCCTATCATAATTTGTTAGCACAGTCGGGTGGCTTTGCTGGTCTTGTTTTACCATTGTCGAAATGTCTTGTAACCGGGATTCCGAGACTGATCGTGTCTTTTCAGGAGAAGGAATATCTTTCGTTGATCATGAGAGCTTGTGATAGGCTAAATTAGACACCCCTGCAAGGTATAAACTTTAAAAAGTCGTGCCTGCGGTTATGTGGCAGATGGGAATTTGTTAATATCCGGTTGTAGAGACTGATACATCTCCAACGTATCCATAATTTTTGATTGCTCCATGCTATATTATCTACTGTTTTGGACATTATTTGGCTTTATTATCCACTTTTATATTATTTTTGGGACTAACCTATTAACCGGAGGCCTAGCCCAGAATTGATGTTTTTTTGCTTATTTTAGGGTTTCGAAGAAAAGCAATATCAAACGGAGTCCAAACGGAATGAAACCTTCGGGAACGTGATTTTCTCACCGAACATGATCCAGGAGACTTGGACCCTATGTCAATAAACAAAGGAGGAGGCCACGAGGTAGGGGGCGCGCCTACCCCCCC
>NC_041386.1:252161702-252296625 GCF_002162155.2 Triticum dicoccoides | reverse complement strand
CCCTCGTGGGCCCCCTGTTGCTCCACTAACGTACTCCTTCCTCCTATATATACCTAAGTACCCCCAAAGAATCAGATACGGAGCCAAAACCCTAATTCCACTGCCGCAACTTTCTATATCCACGTGATCCCATCTTAGGGCCTGTTTCGGAGCTCCACCGGAGGGGGCATCTATCACGGAGGGCTTCTACATCGTCACCATAGCCACTCCGATGAAGTGTGAGTAGTTAACTCAGACCTACGGGTCCATAGTTATTAGCTAGATGGCTTCTTCTCTCTTTCTGGATCTCAATACAATGTTCTCCCCCTCTCTTGTGGAGATATATTCGATGTAATCTTCTTCTTGCGGTGTGTTTGTTGAGACCGATGAATTGTGGGTTTATGATCAAGTCTATCTATGAACAATATTCGAATCTTCTCTGAATCCTTTTATGTATGATTGGTTATCTTTGCAAGTCTCTTTGAATTATCAGTTTGGTTTGGCCAACTAGATTGATCTTTCTTGCAATGGGAGAAGTGCTTAGCTTTGGGTTCAATCTTGCGGTGTCCTTTCCCAGTGACAGTAGGGGTAGCAAGGCACGTATTGTATTGTTGCCATCGAGGATAACAAGATGGGGTTTTCATCATATTGCATGAGTTTATCCCTCTACATCATGTCATCTTGCTTAAGGTGTTACTCTATTTTCATTAACTTAATACTCCTGATGCATGCTGGATAGCGGTCGATGAGTGGAGTAATAGTAGTAGATGCAGGCAGGATCGGTCTACTTGTCTCAGACGTGATCCCTATATACATGATCATACCTAGATATTCTCATAACTATGCTCAATTCTGTCAATTGCTCTATAGTAATTCATTCACACACCGTAAAATACATATGCTCTTGAGAAAAGCCACCACTGAAACCTATGGCCCCCGAGTCTATCTTCATCATATTTTAATCTTCCAATACTTAGTAATTTCCTTTGCTTTTTTCTTTGCTTTTATTTTACTTTGCATCTTTATCATAAAAATACCAAAAATATTATCTTATCATATCTATCAGATCTCACTCTCGTAAGTGGCCGTGTAGGGATTGACAACCCCTTAACGCGTTGGTTGCGAGTATTTATTTGTTTTGTGCTGGTGCGAGGGACTCGCGCGTAGCCTCCTACTGGATTGATACCTTGGTTCTCAAAAACTGAGGGAAATACTTACGCTACTTTACTGCATCATCCCTTCCTCTTCGGGGAAAACCAACTAGTGCTCAAGAGGTAGCAGAGACCTTGACTTTTAAAATGAATCAACCGCGTGTGTAACCGTGATGGTATCTTTTCGACGGAGTCCGGGAAGTGAACACGGTCTTGGGTTATGTTTGAACGTAAGTAGTTCAGGATCACTTCTAGCTTCACGACTGTTGCATTGCTTGTCATCTTGTTATTATTTGCGTATGGTAGCCACCATACTTGCTTAGCGCTTGCTTCAGCTCCACCTCTTTACCTTATCCTACCCATAAGCTTAAATAGTCTTGATCTCGCGAGTGTGAGATTGCTGAGTCCTCGTGACTCACAGATACTTACAAACAGTTGTAGGTGCTGATGATACCAATGCAGGTGATGCTACCGCACTCAAGTGGGGGTTCGACGAGGACCTTGGTCGTTACTATGTGTCGTTTCCTGATGATCAGTAGTGGAGCCCAGTTAGGACGATCGGGGATCTAGCATTTGGGGTTTATCTTCCTTTTCATTTGGATTTGACAGTAGTCGGTCTATGAGTGTATTTCGGATGATGTATGAATTATTTATGTATTGTGTGACGTGGCGAGTGTAAGCCAACTCTATTTCTCTTTGTTGTATTCATTACATGGGATGTTTGTGAAGATGACCCTTCTTGTGACAAAACCACTATGCAGTTATGTCTCTAGTACGTGCCTCGACACGTGGGAGCTATAGCCGCATCGTGGGCGTTACAAACAACCTGCAACTACACCTGCAACTAGCAACGTTATAAGAGGGGCTGAGTAAAGCGGTAACATAGCCAAGCAACAGTTTGCTAGGATGGTGAAAAGGTTACAGGTTGTCATGGCAATTAGGAGGCTTGATAAACAAGTGGTAGGTAGCATGACATAGCAATAACATCGAGACAACTAGCATAGAAAAGATAGTAGTAAGATCCAAGGTGACGGTCATCTTTCCTGAAATCCAGCTAGGAAGAAGAACGAGTCCAATATGTAGTCGAACCATCGTAGTCGAACGAATCCTCACGATCGCAACAGTACAGGAACTATCGAGAAGAAGCACAACCGGGAAGAAGCAAGCAACATAGTAAACGAACAAGCATAAATATGGCATGATGCACAGACAAATATGATGCATGGCCATTTTAAGGAGGCATGGCATGACAAAGTGCAACAAGCAATACTACAAATTAAGTGGAGCTCAATATGCAATGAGTTGCATATTGACGAAATACCACATTCATTTGTTTAGGTTCGCTCTTGTTTATTCTACACAACAATATTAAATGTTGTCAAACATGGAAAGAGGTGAAACATAAGTAAACTAACTATTTAGGCTAAATGAGGCCAGAAACAACAAACAACAATTCCGGAAAATTCTCATGTCCATATTTCGAATTAGCTACTGTTCTGCTCTAAATCATATTTGTGATGTTGTTAAAAAGTAAAATAAAGTGCCCCATGTTAATCTATGCATTTTACTACACCATTTACATATAAAGGTTATTTAATTCTGAGCTATGGTTATATAGTTATGAACTAAACCATTTTAGCATGACATTTATGCAAATTAAATGCAAACAACAACTTAAACGTTTTAAACATTGATGAAAGTTGGATATTATGAAACTAGATAAAATTCTAAGCATTTTATATATTTAAATCATTTAAAAACGATACACGGTTTGTGAGAAATTAAATGCATGAACTCTTGGGACTTTTCTGTAAAACTGGCATTCTCTGGAAAAATAGACAAAATCGTCCAGAACAAAAAAATGATGCGGGCCGAATCTGGTGGGCACTGGGGCGCTCACCATGGGCCACTGGGCTGGATCTGGAGAGGAAGCCACCCACCGGGGGGCGCTAGAGGTAGACGATGTGGCCCATCCGGGCGAGCGAGCTCCTCTGCTCATCAGGAAGAAGATCAGCAGCGGATCAAGCGGGTGAAGCAGGGGAGCGGCAACGTGATGCGGGGGAGGGGATGGTGTGGCGACAAGGACCTGCCGGATCTGGCGAGATGGAAAGAGTGCGGGGACGGCAGAGCTTGGCGCGGATCAAAGGCAGCGATGTCGACCTGCAGAGGGCGTCGCGGAGGGGTCAGAGAAGCTCAGTGAAGGCAAGCGGAGGAGAGGAAAGGAGTCGGGGCTCATCGACAAGACATGTTGGCGAGGCAGCGTCTTGGGGTCTCCGGCAAGGAAGCGGGGCCGGACGGAACCAGAGACGGAGGGAGACGATGGTGGAGAAGCTCTAGGCAGCGTCACTGTTTCCTGTTCGAGCAAACAGAGAGGGAGAGATGTGAGGTGAGGGACAAAGACAAGGAAAGGAGTGGAAGGAGCTGGGGTGCGGGAGTGGCCTGGTTCGTGGATTGTAAGTGGTGCAGCTCGCCGGGGTCGGCGGTAGATGAACTGGAGGGCCGGCGTGGGGCTTGAGCACCAGCTGCAGTGGAGATCGAGCATGAGTGGCTCCTCGAAGCAGGAGGAAGGCGCGCGGGAAGGGGAGGACGGGGAGCTGGTGGTGCTGCGGGAGATGTGGGCGCACGGGCAGAGAAGCCCGGGCTCTTGTAGGATTTGGGCGGCGGCGGTGGTTAGACAGGAGGAGAAAACAAGGAGAAGGTGGAGGCTGCAATTGGTCTTGGGTGGAACTGGATCGGGCGGATCCCGAGGGGGAGAAGGCAGGTAGGTGGCGACGGGCAGGAGGATGGATGGGACATCTCCCCTAGAAATTAGGGTTGCTCACTATTTATAGCAAATGCGTTTTTGGCTAGGGGCTGATCGGATCCTCCGATCGTAATCGAACGGCCGAGAAAAGTAAGTTAGGTAGACCAAATAAGAAACCGAAGATGTTTTAGAGATGTTTGGGGATGATCCGAATCCATCGGTAATGACAGCCCAGTTCGGGTTTGGAGCAGTTTTCGGACGCGCACGAAAGGGGGTATGAGAGAGGTTGACAAAGACAACGGGGCTTGACAAAGGTCAATGGAGACGAGGAAGAAGCGACAACTTCAAACGACTACGGGTTTTATGAAAACATGCGAATGCAATGCGGATGATGCGATGTTGAAATGCAACAAGCAAAATAAATCACCCGGCGACAACGAAATAACTGGAAGGCCTCTGGAGCATCGGTCTCGGGTCATTACAATGATGATGATGGAAATATGCCCTAGAGGCAATAATTAGATGGTTATTATTACATTTCCAAAATCATGATAAAGGTTTATTATTCATGCTAGAATTGTATTGATCAGAAACTTAAATACATGTGTCAATACATAAACAAATATCGTGTCCCTAGTAAGCCTCTACTAGACTAGCTCATTGATAAGATGGTTAAGGTTTCCTAACCATAGACGTGTGTTGTCATTTGATAACGGGATCACATCATTAGGAGAATGATGTGATGGACCAGACCCGTCCGTTAGCTTAGCATAATGATTGTTCAGTTTTATAGCTTTTGCTTTCTTCATGTCAAATACATATTCCTTCGACTATGAGATTATGCAACTCCCGGGTACCAGAGGAATACCTTGTGTGCTATCAAACGTCACAACGTAACTGGTTGATCATAAAGATGCTCTACAGGTATCTCTAAAGGTCTCTGTTGAGTTGGCATAGATCGAGATTAGGATTTGTCACTCCGAGTATCGGGGACGTATCGCTGGGCCCTCTCGGTAATACACATCATAAAGCTCGCAAGAAAACGACTAAGGAGTTACTCATGAGGTGATGCATTATGGAACAAGTAAACAGACTTGCCAGTAACGAGATTGAACTAGGTATGAAGATACCGACGATCAAATCTTGGGCAAGTAACATATCGATGGACAAAGGGAATTACGTATCTTGTCATAATGGTTCGACCGATAAAGATCTTCGTAGAATATGTAGGAGCCAATATGGGCATCCAGGTTCCGCTATTGGTTATTGACTAGAGAGGTGTCTCGGTCATGTCTACATAGTTCTCGAACCCGTAGGGTCCACACGCTTAACGTTCGATGACGATTTAGTATCTAATGAGTTATGTGATTTGGTGACCGAATGTTGTTCGGCGTGCCGGATGAGATCATGAACATGACGAGGAGTCTCGAAATGGTCGAGAGGTAAAGATTGATATATAGGACGATAGTATTCGGACACCAGAAGTGTTTCGGGGGGTACCGGGTACTTATCGGGTCACCGGAAGGGGTTTCGGGCACCCCCGACAAAAGATATGGGCCTTATGGGCCAAGTGGGGAAATGCACCAGCCACAAGGGGCTAGTGCACCCCCCATATGGGCCGACCTAAGGATGAGAAGGAAAGGTGAAAAGGGAAACAAAATTGTGGATTAGGATTCCCACTTCTTTCCCTCTCCCCCTCTTTCCATCCCCCTCGTTTATATATGGCAGGGGGCGCGGCTTGGGAGGGACTCCAAGTAGGATTCCTCCTACTTGGGTGATTCCTATGGATGCTCCTCCCTCCCACCCACCTATATATATATATATATATGTGTGTGTGTGTGTTGGGGGGGGGCACCCTAGCACACACCAGACAATTGCCTAGTCGTGTGCGGCGCCCCCCTCCACCGTTTACACCCCCGGTCATATTTTTATAGTGCTTAGGAGAAGCCCTGTGGAGATCACTTCACCATCACCGTTAAAACGCTGTCATGCTGACGGTAGTCATCTACTACATTGACATCTTGCTGGATCAAGAAGGCAAGGGATGTCACCGAGCTGAACGTGTGCAGAACGCGAAGGTGACATGCGTTTGGTACTTGATCGGTTGAAGCGCGAAGAACTTCGACTACATCAACCGCGTTGTGAAATGCTTCTCCTTACGGTATGTAAGGGTACGTAGACACACTCTCCCCATCGTTGCTATGCATCTCCATGGATAGATCATTGCGTGTGCGTAGAATTTTTTTTGTTTTACATGCAATGATTCCCAACAGTGGCTTCATGAGCCAGGTCTATGCGTAGATGATATGCATGAGTAGAAAACAAAGACTTGTGCGTGGTGATAGTCATACTTCTTACCACCAACGTCTTATTTTGATTCAGCGGTATTGTGGGATGAATCGGCCCGGACCAACCTTACATGTCCACGCACATGAAACCGGTTCCACGGACTGACATGCAACTAGTTTTGCATAAAGGTGGCTGGCGGGTGCTTGTTTCTCCTACTTTAATTGAATCAAATTTGACTACGACCAGTCCTTGAAGAATGTTAAAACAGAAAACTTGACGAATCACCATTGTGGTTTTTGCCGTAGGTAAGAACGGTAATTGATAGAAACCCGTAGCAGCCATGTAAAACTTGCAACAACAATGTAGAGGACGTCTAACTTGTTTTTGTAGGGTATGTTGTGATGTGATATGGCCAACACATGATGTGATATACGTTATTGTATGATATGATCATTTTTTGTAAGATATCAGGCAACTGGCGGGAGCCTTATGGTTGTCTCTTTATTGTATGAAATGCAAACGCCATGTAATTGCTCTACTTTATCGCTATGTGTTAGCAATAGTTATAGAAGAAATAGTTGGCGAGACGACCACGACGCAATGATGGAGATCAAGGTGTCGATCCAATTACGATAGAGATCATTACGATGCTTTTGATATGGATATCAAAAGCACGAGATGATGATTGCCATATCATTTCACATATTTTGATTACATGTGATGTTTATCTTTTATGCATCTTATTTTTCTTAGAACGACGGTAGCATTACAAGATGATCCCTTCACTAAATTTCAAGATATAAGTGTTCTCCCTGAGTATGCACCGTTGCGAAAGTTGGTCGTTTCGAGACACCACGTGATGATTGGGTGTGATAGAGTCTATGTTCACATACAGCTGGTGTAAGATAGTTTTGCCATGCAGAATACTTGGGTTAAACTTGACGAGCCTAGCATGTACACAAATGGTCTCGGAACACTGGAGACCGAAAGGTTGAATGTGAGTCATATAGTAGATATGATCAACATAGAGATGTTCACGATTGATGACTACCCCATCTCATGTGATGATCGGACATGGGTTAGTTGATTTGGATCACGTATCACTTAGATGACTTGAGGGATACCTATTTAAGTGAGAGTTCTTTAGTAATGTGATTAATTGAACTTAATTTATCATGAACTTAGTCTTATAGTTTTGCATATCTATGTTCTAGATCAATGGCCCGAGCTACCATTCCCCTGAATTTTAATGCGTTCCTAGAGAAAGCTAAGTTGAAAGATGATGGTAACAACTACACGGACTGGGTCCGTAACTTGAGGATTATCCTCATTGCTGCATAGAAGAATTATGCCCTTGATGCACCGCTTGGTAAAAGGCCTGCTGTAGGAGCTGAAGCTGATGTGATGAACATCTGGCAAGCTCGATTCAATGACTACTCTATAGTTTACTGTGCCATGCTTTATGGCTTAGAACCGGGATTTCAAAGACATTTTGAACGTCATGGAGCATATGAGATGTTTCAATAGTTGAAGTTAATATTTCAAGCAAACACTACTGCAGGTTGCTGCTAATGCGACAGTATGATCAGAGACCCTTCGATGAAACTGTGTGCGATGCCATAATCGCAAACAGTGGTGTAAAATAACTGTCAAAAAAGGTGCAAAACATTTACGATGGAGGATGCATGAAACACGGTTCAAATTTTAGTTGCGCGTGCGATGTCAGGTGTACGGTTCAGCTTAATTAACTATTTGCGATGAGGCTGAACAAAAGAAATGGTCAGCCAGATGAAGGTGTGTGTGATATAGAACATCAGGTTCACTCAGATGAACTGTTTCAGATTAGGCAACACAAAAGAAACGGGCATTTTAGATGAAGGTGTGTGCGATATACGGCATGCGGTTCACTTGGATGAACTGTTTGCGTTTGAGACAAGAGAACATAAATGGTTCAATATAACAAGATGTGTGTGATACACGGCAAACAGGTTTGTAATCAGAAATGTGTGCGAAGACCGATAATAACACATGCGATTGCTTCTAATAAGACATATGTGATATGCTCTGTCTACACAACATCTATTGGCCATTGGGGGACGGGCGGTCATCCGGATACGCCATAAGGATGTGAAGAGGCATCCTATCAGCAAGGACTAGTTGTTCCCCCAGTAGCTCATGTAAGAAAACTCTCAAGTTAAGTGTGCTCAGGCTAGAGCAGCCATTAGATGGGTGACTGGATGGGAAGTTCATCCCATGAGTTAATTTGACCTCGAGGTCCTTGTTTTCTTTAACACATGTTAAAGAAGGTCTACCACATTACTTTTTGACAATGTGCGATACGTGGCATACAGTTGATCCATCCGACCTATTTGTGATGGAATAGGTCGTGTGTGTTGTGGGCAAACGCTTGCTAGTATTCAACCGTTTGGGATTGATGAATTCATCACTGACGGGTTCCCTAGTGTGGTTCGTGTCGGTGTCAAAACCGGCGGATCTCGGGTAGGGGGTCCCGAACTGTGCGTCTAGGCCGAATGGTAACAGGGTGTAGGGGACACGATGTTTTACCCAGGTTCGGGCCCTCTTGATGGAGGTAAAACCCTACGTCCTGCTTGATTAATATTGATGATATGGGTAGTACAAGAGTAGATCTACCGCGAGATCAGGGAGGTTAAACCCTAGAAGCTAGCCTATGGTATGATTGTATGTTAAGGTTGTTTCCTACGAACTAAAACCCTTCAGTTTATATAGACACCGGAGAGGGTTAGGGTTACACAAGGTCGGTTACAAAGGAGGAGATATCCATATCCATATTGCCTAGCTTGCCTTCCACGCTAAGTAGAGTCCCATCCGGACACGAGATGAAGTCTTCAATCTTGTATCTTCATAGTCTAACAGTCCGACCAATGGAGATAGTCCGGCTGTCCGAAGACCCCCTAATCTAGGACTCCCTCAGTAGCCCCTAAACCAGGCTTCAATGATGATGAGTCCGGTGCGCAGTATTGTCTTCGGCATTGCAAGGCGGGTTCCTTCTCCGAATACATCACATAAGAATTTGAATACGAGGATAGTGTCGACCCTGCAAAATAAGTTCCACATACTGCCGTAGAGAGAATAATATTTTCGCAAATCCAATTTGCTGACTTGTTTTGGCAGCATGACGTTATGTCATGGCCCGGTGATTATTCGAACCGTTTTTCTTCAACCAGCTCCACACATAACGCGAGGCGGTTTCTTGACACGTCTTGTCAAAGCAGAGATCGTGTTCCCCCAATTACGGGATTCTCATTAATGCGGTCGTGGGTAATCCAACCGTGTCTAGGACTCCTAGATTATAGGCAAGTCCTAAACGGCTACGGAGAGGACGCTTGATATTCACCCTCTTTATGAAGGGACATGGTTTTTGCTTTTTCCCTCTCGTGCTCAATCGAACCCTTCCCCCGCCTCGAGTTCTAACACCCAAAGCCCAGGTTAGGTGCTCCGGATCTTCAATCATGTCCAGATCCAGCCTTCAAGGCCGATGGATGCCCTCCTCCATTACGGAAGAGGTCATCAAGAAGTTGAGGGAGGCTAGATACCTGACCGCCAAGGTTTCACATCGGCTGCCTGCTCAAGGGCAGGTCTTCCCTACTCCCGAACCCAACGAGAACGTAGTGTTCGTCTCCCACTTCCTCCAAGGCCTAGGCCTCACTCTGGATCCCTTCGTCAGGGGTTTGATGTTCTATTACGGGCTAGATTTCCATGATCTAGCTCCGGACTCCTTTCTCCACATCTAGACATTTATTGTTGTGTGTGAGGCCTTCCTCCGCATTACCCCTGACTTCGGCCTGTGGCTCAAGACCTTTGAAGTGAAGCCGAAGATGATCGAGGGGCAACATGCAGCGTGCGGAGGTGCATTAATAGGCAAGATGGCAGGAGCTCCATGGCCGAAAGGTTCCTTTCCAGAGGTGTCCGAATTATGGCAACGGGAGTGGTTTTATGTCACGGCTCCCAGAAGTGCCAAGTGGGCGGCTGCCCCCGCTTTCCGCTCGGGCCCCCCACCACATCTGATGTCATGGATTAGCAGAGGTATGAGCTGGGGTCCAGCCAAGGATGTGTCTATACTGCAAAGCCGCATTCAAGATCTCTTCGAGGGAGATTTTAATTTGGTTGTGGTAGTGCAAGTTATGCTGGTTCATCAAGTCCAGCCTTGCAAACGCCGGCCCTTCGCTTGTGGTAGTTCAACCCAGAAGGACCGCATGCCATTCAAAGTTTCCTCGGCCTGACGCACGAGGAGATGTACAAGTCATTCTTCGGATCTCAAATAGAGTGTCCGGATACTACCGAGGACGTGGGCCTGAGCAGCAACCGCGCTGCCGAACAAGTAAGAACCCCTCTAACCGAACACATCGTCTTTTATTCATCATGAAGTTATTTCTGAGAGTTCGCTCTTTGACCAGGACTGGCTAACAAAGGCGAAGATGATTCGGTGTTTGGCCCCCCTCCCTGAGGGTTTGGAAAATCCGATATTGGAAAAGATGCTCGAGCTCGCCCCTTGCCCGGAGCCCTCGAAGGAAGATACAGGGGGGATAATACGGGCAAACGCGGGCCCCCATCGCTGCCAGTTCCAACCGAGGGAACGAGCGCCTCCATAAAGGAGGATGACCGAGGGAGGAAGAGGAATGCTTCCGTGGATCCGGAAGCCGAGGCCTCCAAACATGAGAAGAAGTCTCCAACAGAAGGTCCTGCCTCGGGGGGTGATCTTGCCGCACAAAGTCCGCGGGGGGATCAACCCTCCAACGAGTCGTAAGTGATCCAAAAAATACTTTAATAGTGAAGGTACACTATCTTTCTTCTGAGAAAATAACCGCCACATATATCTTACAGTTCTGGTCTTAGCCCTTCTCAGCCGAGCTCGTCTTCGGGGGATCTTCTTCCGTAGATGATGGAGAGCGAAACGCCTCCCCTGGACTCCTCCGCTCAAGAAGCGGGCGACCCCGAAGTGTCGTCACGGAGGGCCTCTCCGGATCCGGTGAGGCCAGAGGATAATCCCATAGAGCCCCGAAGTCCCCAGCGTCTGGCTTTCGAGGGGAGCGAACAAAGGAGTCCGGCACCGTCTGGTATGCGGTCGGATGTTCTGAGGGAGCTGTTGGGGTGAGCGGCCATCTCAGAAGAACACCGTACGCTGATGGGTATGGTGATGGAAAGAATTTCGTCCGCCGAAAGCGGATTACATGAAGCCTTTATGAGTCTACTGACAGGCTTTGAGGTACGTGAGATAATATGTGATAGTACCGCACATGTTAGGTCTGCCCTCTGTAGATAGTAGCCCCTGAGACTCTATTTGTCATTGAGAACAGCGGCGAGCAGAGGATCATAGTCCCAGGCAATAATCGGACTGCCTTTATGTGCAACTGGTGGAAGCTCCAGTGGCTAGCCGGACTAGTGAGTTTGCCAAACTAAAACGACAACTGGATGCGGCAGACACCGACATCGAGCTTGTTAACAAGAGGCTTGACGAACCACAGGGTAAGTAATGCTTTCTGGTGAATGTCGCACAATAAGAGCATCATGATGCCAGTATCTTTAATATGTTGTGACTGCAGACAGAGCTGGCACCGTGGAGACCCTTCGGGCGGAGCTCGCCCGAGCCAAGGAACAAGCGAGGATTAGTAATGCGGCTGCTTTGAAGGCGGACGAAGAGTTGAAAGCCGAGAAGGCCGCACATTGCGAGAGCCAAGAGAAGACGGCCAAGATGGCCGTAGAATTAAAAGGCACTGCCGACCGTTGCCGGCTCCTTGAAAAAGAAAACCGAGCGAAGGCAACGGACCTTGAGAAGGCCATGGCGGCGGACAAAGACACCCGCTCTGCTATGAGAGCGAAGAAGGAGGAGCTGCGGGAAGCCGGGGATATTGCGGCTGGGAAGCCCTTCATGCTACGGAGGAAGTTCGGAGATCCACGGTATGCCCCTCTGGATCGGCTGTGGAGTTCGACAGATGCGTATATGGACTTGGCGGCGAGCGCTGCCGATGCGGCCAAGTACTTCCAAGGTCAAACAGATCGTGAAGTGGACAAGCTGTTCTGGTCGCAATTCAACGTTCTAGAGCGTCCGCTTTCATTGACTGACCAACTAGCCGAATGGGCCGAACTGAATAGGTTGTCCGGACTCACCATGAGGTCTATCGTGGATCAGCCATGGCCAAAGAAGCCAAAGACGAATAGCTATTTCAGCTTAGTGCAGCAGGTCCTTGGTGCGGTGCCGCGCATTAACGCGATGAAGATGTCGGCGTGCATAGAAGGCTCGCGGATGGCCCTTGCCCGTGATAAAGCATACTGGGCAGAGATGGACGCTACCACTATTGCGGCACAGGGTTCGGCCATAGGCCGAGTGGCTGCCGAGCACTATTTCGAGGAGGTTCTCGAGGGTGCTTGTTTGATAGAGGCCCAGTGCTCGAAGAATATTAAGTTTGAGTGATATGTATTCTCATTGTAAACACAATGTTTTTATGAAATTTTATAGGGTTGTGTTTATACTTTTGCCTGAAAGTAGTATGATGCCTCCCGTGCGGCCGTTTATGTATACGTGTGTATAACCTGAAAGATTGCAGTCGTCGGGTTCAGCCCCCACGCATATAATGCGGAGGTGCTTGCAAAAAACGGGTGTTCACACTAAACCCAACGTCTTGGTCCTATTAAGGAGGTGATAGTGCAGCGAACGAGGCAACTGGACTATAATGCTTTAACACTTTCACTTAGCCATAGGAGTTTGACAGTGGGGCTACTAGATAGCCCCTGGTGGTTCCGCACTCTCCCGATCTTGGGGTGCGTACATGCCTGGTCGGGAAACGGCCCTTCGTTAAGGCGGAGGAATTCTAACATCCCTTTAGGTCATCGAGTGGTTGACCAGTCTCACGCTATATCATGACAGTCAGTTTTCGGCTATGTCTACTGAGGTGCTCGTCCGGATGAACCAGGGCACAATCGCAGTAGTTCTCCTGGTGCTGCCTTAGCCGATAAAGCGGAACATAAGGCACCAAAACACAGGATCCGGGCAAACCCAACATTTTACCAAAGACAATGATTCAGAGCTGATGCATATAAGGCCAAACTCGCGACGTCGAACACTCCCTAAGGTATTCGGTCTTTATGGTATAAACCGGGCCTAAATAGTGCCCTTTGTAAGAAGCCCCTTGTGTCCAGGTACGTGCATTATTCTGACGTAGCCACATGCCAAGATGTCAGCATCCTTCTCAATTGTGCTGAGAATTCAGTGGATGTGTATCAACAAGAGACAGTAAAAAAGGTTTACGCAGGGTCTTAATCTAAAAAGAATCCTTGGAGCGGGTCCCTGCTGCACGTCTGCGCCTGTGTCTCCGTTGTGCTGTATCCTGGATGGGTGTAGCACGATGGTCATCTGTAAAAGAGAGGAACTTAAGTGAAAAGTTGTCGTGCAAAAAGGTAGTTTTTAAAGAAACCATGTATAATTCAAGAAGAGAAAAAATTGCCAGTTGTCTGCGCGCGTTGAGCCCCTTGTATTTGTAATAGGGGTGTGACCATCGAGCCGGTATGAATTACATATAGCTGCGCCGGAATCATCTAATCGTGTCCGTGGTCTTGACGACCTATCAAATGCTTTAGTTGGTGAGGCCGTTTTTAGTGTGCGGCTGCCAAGGCAGCCGCACTCTCTTCGGCGCGCAAAGATCGCTCAATACTACCATTTACTATAATGATGCCACGTGGACCGGGCATCTTGAGCGTGAGGGAAGCGTAATGCGGTATTGCATTAAAGCGAGTGAAACCTTCACGTCCAAGTAGTGCTTGATAGCCACTTTGGAATGGAGCAATGTGGAAGGTTAAATGTTCGCTACGAAAGTTATCGGGGAAGCCGAATATAACCTTAAGTAGCAGGGAGCCCGTGCAATGAGCCCCTGGGCCTGGTGTTACTCCTTTAAAGGTAGTATTGCTATGGCGAATTTTCGTTGGGTCTATCCCCATTTCGTGGATTGTATCCTGGTATATCAGGTTTAGACTGTTGCCGCCGTCCATCAGGACTCGTGTGAAGTGGTATCCGTCAATTATTGGTTCTAATACCAGGGCAGCCCATCCTACATGCCGGATACTTATTGAGTAATCATGATGGTCGAAAGTGATCGGTTGAGATGACCAGTGGCAGGACTCCGCGGTGATAGGCCCTTGGGCATATTTTTCTGGGAGTGCTGTTTTGTTTCTCCCCTTGATCACGTGTAACACGTTTACTATTTTGACTTCTGGTGGAAATTTCTTTTGTTCCCCAGTGTCTTGCTTGAGAGGCTCATCCTCATCTTCGCTTGGTGTATCCTCCCCCTTGTGTACGGCGTTGAGCTTGCCGGACTGCTTGAAGACCCAACATTCTCTGTGGGTATGATTAGCGGGTTTACCAGGGGTGCTATGGATCTGACATATTTGGTCCAGAATTTTGTTAGGCTGGACAGTTCGTCTCTGGCACCTTTAGAGGGCGGCTTTTGCTGACCTGGCCGAGAGCTTTTGAATCCGGCGTTTACTGCCGTGCTCTTCGTGTTGTATTCTTTATTCCGGCGTTTGTTATTGTTGTTGTGTTGTGATTTCCCGTTTCCATCTCTAACTTCGGATGTACTGGGGTCGATGGTGCTGCATGTGGCTAGCCAGCTATCCTCACCCGCGCAAAAGCGGGTCATGAGGCTTGTTAATGCTACCATTGTTCTCGGCTTTTCTTGGCCGAGGTGTCTGGCAAGCCATTCATCACGGACGCTATGCTTAAAAGCTGCCAAGGCTTCGGCGTCCGGACAGTCGACAATTTGGTTCTTTTTAGTAAGAAACCTATTCCAAAGCATTCGGGTTGACTCTCCGGGCTGTTGAGTTATATGACTCAAATCATCTGCGTCCGGAGGTCGGACATAAGTCCCTTGAAAATTTGCCCGAAAGGCGTCTTCGAGCTCTTCCCAGCTTCCAATGGAGCTTTCGGGGAGGCTCTTAAGCCAGTGCCGAGCTGGCCCTTTGAGTTTGAGGGGTAAATACTTAATGGCGTGGAGATCATCTCCCTGAGCCATATGGATATGGAGGATATGGTCCTGAATCCAGACCCTAGGGTCGGTTGTTCCGTCGTATGCCTCTATGTTTACGGGTTTGAATCCCTCTGGAAATTCATGGTCTAGCACCTCATCGGTGAAACATAGGGGGTGTGCGGCACCCCTATATCTGGGTGTACCATGTTGTTCGGATGTTTGTTGTGTTGCATCGTATGCTGGAGCACGCTTGCATGGTCCATAGATGGATCTGGTTTCGCCGTCCTTTTGATGCGAGCCCTCACGTAGACCGCATATTGGCTTATGTGCGGCGTTGCTTGCCGCTTTATGTTGGCAGTGAGGTCGTCTATCCGGCCAGATGGCTGTTTTAATTTTTGGTTGTGGGGGGTCTAAGGCCGCCTCATCGAATTCAGGTAGCAACTTCCGCTTTGGGTAGATCTTGGTGGGGCGATTGCCGCCGTACTTCGCTATTGTGTTGAGTACTTTGCTCCATCTGATTTGAAGTGTGTCTTGCACAGCCTTGAGCCTTTGCTTCTGCTTTTTTAGACTCCTTATGGTGGCAACGAGCCTTTGATGGGCATTCTGTTGCTCCGGGTGTCTGTTCGGTGTGATGTCGTCTGGACTATTATCTTTGACAGAGTCGGGTTGTTCGGTTTGATTATCCGTGTTGCCGTGGTCCGGCAATGGCTCGCCCTGCTCTAACGCTGGGTCTGTATGATCGTTGTTTCTACTGAGGCGGGATTTGGGGCGGCGCTTACGCCGCCGCTTTGACTGCTTCTCGAGGGGACAAGCCTTCGTAGCATCCTTCCGTTCCTCGTCGTCGTCTTCTTTTGGTGTGTCCACCATGCATACGTCATATGATGAGGTGGCTTTCCAGTGCCCTATAGGCGCTGGTTCATGTTCGTCTCCCACATCGTCGTCCATACCGTCGATGTCTTCGGAGTCGAAGTCGAGCATGTCGGTTAAATCATCGACAGTGGCTACGAAGTGGGTGGCGGGTGGGCGTCGAATTTCTTCATCGTCCGCATCCCAATCCTGTTGGCCATAATCCGGCCAGGGCTCTCTTGACAAAGAGAGAGACCTTAGTGAATTCAGAATGTCGCCGAGGGGTGATTGCTGAAAGATGTCTACGGCAGTGAATTCCATCATCGGCGCCCAATCAGATTCGATTGGCAGGGGCGCGGGCGGTTCGGAGTCCGGAAAAGAGTCCGGCACCTCGGAGTCACGGGCTTCGCGGGGGATTAGGCTGGTGTTGGACTCGATCGCTGTTGAGACTGCAGCCCCTGAGGCGGTGTCTAGCCACTCGTCCTCGATTGGCGCAGTTGGCTCCGAGCTAAGGGTTGGAGCTGATGCGGGCGCGGCCTCTGGGGTACTGTTCGGCGGCAGAGCTAGGTCATACCCATCGTGACAGTGCGGTGCGCCCGGCTGTGGCTCGAATCCGTCGAAGATCAAGTCTCCGCGGATGTCGGTCGTGTAGTTCAAACTTCCAAATCTGACATGATGGCCAAGGGCGTAGCTTTCAATCTGCTCCAGATGGCCAAGCGAATTAGCCCGCGGTGCAAAGCCGCCGAATACGAAGATCTGTCCAGGGAGAAAAGTCTCACCCTGGACCGCATTGCTATCGATGATAGTAGGAGCCATCAAGCCTAACGGCGACGACACAGAGGAACTCTCAATGAAAGCACCAATGTCGGTGTCAAAACCGGCGGATCTCGGGTAGGGGGTCCCGAACTGTGCGTCTAGGCCGGATGGTAACATGAGGCAGGGGACACGATGTTTTACCCAGGTTCGGGCCCTCTTGACGGAGGTAAAACCCTACGTCCTGCTTGATTAATATTGATGATATGGGTAGTAAAAGAGTAGATCTACCGCGAGATCAGAGAGGCTAAACCCTAGAAGCTAGCCTATGGTATGATTGTATGTTATGGTTGTTTTCCTACGGAGTAAAACCCTTCGGTTTATATAGACATCGGAGAGGGTTAGGGTTACACAAGGTCGGTTACAAAGGAGGAGATATCCATATCTGTATTTCCTAGCTTGCCTTCCACGCTAAGTAGAGTCCCATCCAGACACGAGACGAAGTCTTCAATCTTGTATCTTCATAGTCTAATAGTTCGGCCAATGGAGATAGTCCAGCTGTCCGGAGACCCCCTAATCCAGGACTCCCTCAGTCCATGTTCATATGATCATCATCTACTTCTTATGCTAGCTCGATGTTCCTTCTATGCTAAGTTTCCATTTGAAAGTTAAACTATCCCTGGGTGGTTTTGGTAATTACTAACAACATATAGCTCATTGAACTAGTACTATTTCAAGATGACCATTTTAGAAATTTCAATGATTGGCATGGCATGGATTAGGAATGTGGATCCCTCAAAATGCTAAGGACACATACTAGCTCAAGCTCAAGACTCTACATTTTCATTTTAGTGATCCAAGATCACATTGAGTCCATAGCAAAAGCCAATACTATTAAAAGGGGATGAGGTGTTGCATAATAGCTTGCTTGCTCAAAATGCTTAGTGATATGCTCCAAAAACCCTCAACCACTTTCTCATATCCACATATGTCCCAAACCAAAAGTCAAACTCGGCCCCATCGAAATGTTCTATCCGGCACCACCGAGTTCACTTGACACAGCCACTGCCAGAAACCCTAGTCATTTCTGTCTCACCGATAGGGACCTCAGTCTCACCGAGATGGGATTGCAAACTCTCTGTTCCCCTTCGTAATGTTTCGGTCCAACCGAGATGAGCGATCGGTCCGACCGAGTTCGCAATGCAAACTCTTTGTTTCCCTTTCGTAACGTTTCGGTCTCACCGAAATGAGCGAATCGGTCCCACCAAGTTTGCCTGACCAACTCTCTGGTTAGCTTATTACCAAAATCGGTCCCACCGAGTTTGTGTAATCGGTTTCACCGAGATTATGTTATTCCCTAAACCTAATGGAATCGGTCCCACCGAGTTGACATGTCGGTCCCACCAAAAAGCCTAACATTCACATTTTGAACTGAGTCGGTCTGACTGTGTTTTCTGATTCGGTCCCACCAAGTTTGGTAAACTATATGTAAAGGTTAGATTTTGTGTGGAGGCTATATATACCCCTCCACCCTTCCTTCATTAGTAAGGAGAGCCATCAGAATGTGCCCACACTTCCAGTATTCACTTTCTGAGAGAGAGCCAGCTACTCATGTGTTAAGACCAAGTTATTCCATTCCAACCATATGAATCTTGATCTCTAGCCTTCCCCAAGTTGCTTTCCACTCAAATCATCTTTCCACCAAATCCAAATCTGTGAGGGAGAGTTGAGTGTTGGGGAGACTATCGTTTGAAGCACAAGAGCAAGGAGTTCATCATCAACACACCATCCATTACCTTTTGGAGAGTGGTGTCTCCTAGATTGGTTAGGTGTCACTTGGGAGCCTCCATCAAGATTGTGGAGTTAAACCAAGGAGTTTGTACGGGCAGGGAGATCGCCTACTTCGTGAAGATCTACCCTAGTGAGGCAAGTCCTTCGTGGTTGATGGCCATGGTGGGATAGACAAGGTTGGTTCTTCATGGACCCTTCATGGGTGGAGCCCTCCATGGACTCACGCACACATTACCCTTCATGGGTTGAAGTCTCCATCAATGTGGATGTACAATAGCACCACCTATCGGAACCACGCCAAAAATCTCCATGTCTATAGTGCATTTGCTCCCTCCAAACTCCTCCCTTAACCTTCATATGCAAATGTTTTTACATTCCGCTGCTATACTATTAGACTTGCATGTGTAGGTTGATTGCTTGACTTGTGCTAAATTGCTAAATTCTGCCAAGACTTAAAATTGGGAAAAGGTTAGATTTTTATTTGGTCAAGTAGTCTAATCACCCCCCCTCTAGACATACTTTCGATCCTACAAGTGGTATCAGAGCTTTGGTATTCATTTGCCTTGATTTCCATAGCTTTGGTGATCATAGCCTTGGTTTCACAACCTAGGAGAGTATGGCATCTAGCGAGGGAAATTACGACCGTAGAGGTCCTTACTTTGATGGTACTAATTTTGCTAGTTGGAAGCATAAGATGAAAATTCATATTTTTGGACATAACCCTATCGTTTGGGCTATTGTGTGTATTGGCTTGCAAGGTGAATTCTTTGATGGGAGAGAACCAAACCATGAATCTAGCGTTGAAGAGTTGAAGATGCTGAAATACAACATTCAAGCTTGCGATATCCTCTTCAACGGATTGTGCTCCAAAGAATTCAACAAAATCAGCCGTCTTGAGAATGCAAAGGAAATTTGGGATACTTTGATTGATATGCATGAGGGTACCGACTCCGTCAAGGAATCCAAATTGGATGTGCTTCAAAGTCAACTTGACAAGTTCAAAATGATGGATGGTGAAGGTGTCACCGAAATGTACTCTAGGCTTGCTCTCATCACAAATGAGATTGCCGGCTTAGGAAGTGAAGAGATGACCGATAGATTCATCATAAAGAACATCCAAGAGCCTTGGATGGAAAATATGATACCGTGTGCACATTGATCCAAATGAAGCCCAACTACAAAGATCTCAAGCCAACGGAAGTCATTGGAAGAATTGTTGCTCATGAGATGTCACTCAAGGATAAGGAAGAGCTTCACAATAAATCAAGTGGTGCTTACAAAGCCTCATGAGATGCTCCTACATCATCAAGTGAGAAACAAGCCTTCAATGAAGAATTGAGCCAAATGGTGAAGAAATTCAATAAGTTCTACAAGAGTAGAAGCAAAGAAAGAAGTTCCAAGTCAAGGTCCTATAATGACAAAAGATCTTTGAGTCGTTAACGAAATTGCTACAGTTGTGGAAGACCCAGACACTACTCCAATGAGTGTACGACCCCCTACAAAACAAGAGAAGATTCACCCAAAAGGAGAAGTAGAAGAGAAGAATCACCACCAAGCGAGAGAAGGGGTAGAGATGATCATTATGAACGAAGAACATCACAGAGAAGCAAGGATTCAGAAAGGAAGGACATGTCATCAAGGAGCTACACAAAACAAAGACATCAAGCTCATGTTGGTGAATGGATATCCGGCTCCGACTCCGAGAACCACCTGTTGGTGTACAAAAAGAGGGGTACCCTTTTTTGTAGCCCTATAACTGCGCGCGGGCAGTCTGAGCCGTAGATACCACCACACCAAGCAAGGCAAGGGAGGTGAGCCAGGGTAAGACCGAAGCTCAAGAGAACTAGAACGATGCCAAGGCCAAGACCACGAAGGGCAAAGGGGACGAAGCGGACTCCCCTGGCAAGATCCTTGCGGGGAGACAGTTCTAGTAGCCCCGGCAAGACCCTTGCCGCGGCGACTCGTCCCGCGCCTACGGAGCAAATCACCCTTGAGTCCACTGCCCCCAAAGGGCAAGGATTCGGGAGACATCCCCATGGCGGCATGCAGATCTTTGTGAAGACGTTCAAGATCAGATACGCACTAAGGAGACGACAACCCTTGGCGGGATCCTAGCCGAGGAAGACCACAAGGCCCCCGGCAAGCGCCTTGCCAGGGATGATAGCAGGCGCCTTGGCAAGACCCTTGCCGGGGCCCCAGCAAGGCCCTTGCCGAGGACACCCGCAGGGCCACCATCAGGCCCACGCCGACTAAACCTCCACCACCGCATGCATGCAGCTGCCGACCCAACCAGCTGGGCAGGCACCCGCGTGGCGGCATGCAGATCTTCGTGAAGACCCATCACTGCGCCACCTCAGCTGCCTGCCTACCTACGTGGCATCGCAGGCGTCGCTGGCCAGGGCGCATGTCGACACAAGAAGGAGCAGCGACGGATGAGACAGATCTCTCCCCCGTCCCCGATAAAGCAAGGACACCTAGGCAAGACGCATTAAATGCGCCTTGTCATGTAATGCGAGGGATAACCTCGCATCACTGTACCCTTTCCACCTCCTGTGTGCCACTGTGGCAACCCCTTTTTCTATAAAAGGAGGACCGAGGCGACCAGAGGAAGGATTCAGCTTTTTGGAGCTCCTCACGCCCCATAGCTAGCTCAAGAACACAGATATACAATCCAACAAAGCAGGAGTAGGGTTTTACGCATCCTCGCGGCCAGAACCTGGATAAACGAACCGCGTGCTATCTGTTTGATCCGCGCTTCTCACGACCCCGCGCTCCGCTAACCAGAGTAGGGATCCTTGTGATCCCATAGGTGTCGTTCCCACCGACATCTTTGGCTCGCCAGGTAGGGGGCACAGTTGTGAGAATTGGCTCTAGCAGTTAGCCCAGCACTCCTTTGTCTTCGTGGCCCTTGGAGAAGAAAGTAGGCCAGAAGATCGGCACTCGAGCGACTGCAAATAGAAGCTAAGTTGCACCAAACCCTTATTTGTTCTATCCTTCTTATATGAGGTTATTCCCCCCGGAGATGTCATGCCTTTGTATGAGAAACATGCACGCCAGGGGGCTCTCCCACGATCGGCAATGCCCTTGCCCTGTTTCGAGTCCGCTCAACAGCTCAAGCGGCTGCGTCGAGAATGGCAGAGTAGCCTTCCGCGATCAACAATGCTCTCGATTCTGACTCGAGTCAATCTCGACAGTTCGAGCGGCCGTGTTCAGAACGGAAAGGTGGCTCGTCCGGCAGCACGCATACCCAGCAGGCCCATGGGGATCCGTCCCCAAAACGCCGCTAGGGGCTTCCACGCCGGCGAGCCTACCCAATCGACGTAGGGCGCGCATACAAAGAGGAATTGAACGGGGAAATAACGTGCATGAAATTAAAAGTACTGCAAAGTTATATTAAATCACATCATTGCTGCGGTTCTAACTAAAGATGAAATTTGTCTTGGTCGTGAACCTGCAGCGGCGGTGAAGAACGGGATGCCTAATCCCGGCGCTGGCCTTCCACCCTCTTGATTTCGTCGATGCTGCTGATGACGGGCTTGATGCGCTCCTTGAGCACCGTGAGGTCAGTACCATCCGGCAAGCTATCCATCGCGGCATCGAAGTCGAGGTCGGGATTCCAGTACGCCATCTTGGTGAGGACCTTGGTCATGACTGTGACGCCCCGAGACCGATGTGCCAGGTGTCTTCCAATTATTTGTTGTCGTGCCATGTCACTTGCTTGCGTGTCGCATCTTATCATGTCATCATGTGCATTGCATCATCATGTTTTAAAACTTGCATTCGTCCGGGTTCTCCCAGTTCTCCCTGTTGTCCCTTCTGAGCCGAGACACACTTGCACGTGCCCGCGGCATGTCCGAAATATTATTTTATAAGTGGCCAAAAAATGTGCTCAGAATGAGATGAGAGTTGGCGTGTGGTCTTGTTATAGTGTAGGTAGACCGCGTGCCAAGTTTCATCGCATTCCGAGTTTGTTTGATAGCCCAACTGTTTAACTATTGCGGCAGTATAGCCGGTCTAACGTTAGACGTTTTCGGTCTCCGGAAACAGTCGTCGGGCATCTCTCTTTTCTCTTTTCTCAGCCTGAGGCCTTCTGCACATCCCACTACCACTCACCGTCAGGCCCTACCTAAACTTTGATGTCAGCCCGTGGCCCTCCTCTCGCGCGCGGCCGAAAGTTGTCCCGAACCCGACTCGGACAGTCATCACCGTTGGGTCCGGATCATCCCCAAACGTCTACAACACATCTCCTTTTTACTATTTGGACTTCCTAACTATTTATTCCGCGATCGTCCGATTGCGATTGTAGGGTCGAGTTAGCCCCTAACCTAATACGTGATGTATATTTTTAGTCTACCCCTAGTTCATTTTGAACCTAACCCTTTTTCCTAGGGATCCTCCTAGCCGCTGCCACCCCACTGCCTCTTCTCTATTTCAGTTCCCGACCAACCACCGCGCTCCGTTCCTCGATCCCCTCGCTTCTGCGCTCCCGGATGCGTCCAGCGCCCGCCGCTCCTCGCGACAGCGCGCCCACAGGGGCCGCATCGCCGGCCGCCCTTCCCCATCTTGATCGAGCCGGACTCCCTTGCCCTCCCCTGCTGTCCTTTCTTCTCCTACCCTCTTTCTCCTTTCCCTAAGCTCTCTCTCTTGCCCTTTGGATAGGAGCCCCGACGCCAAGGACTTGCCATGTCAGTGCCTCGCGACAGCGTTCCTGGCCGGATCCCGCCGTCCCAGACCTCCCCTGCAAGCTCGTGTCGCCGCGCCGAGTTCCTGCTGCCGCTGGTGCTCGCCGTCGACCTCCTCGTCGTCGTCCTAGTCCCGACCCCCACCGGATCCGGCCGATTCCCGCCTCGCCTCACCGCTGCTCTGCCTCGTCGCCCGCTGCCAAGTCCTGTGTCGTCGCTGTCCTCACCTGCTTCTGCCTCGAGCAGGAGGAGACGCTCGCAGCGCCGCCTCGCTCCCGTTGACCGCGCCCCTGTCCCTCCGCGCGTGGCCTAGATCCAGCAGGCCCAGCCTACCTCCCCAGATGCGCCCAACCTCTCCACAAGCCGGCCCATGAGGCCCAATGTGAGCAGCCCAGTTCCAGCTGATTCGGCCTAGTGTATTTTTTCAGATCTGCGAGTTTGTCTTTTATCCGGAGACGCCTGTTTTACACAAAACCCCCTAGACTTCATGCATCTAATAACTAATTAACCGTGCATCGGATCTAAATAAATTATATATGAAATTTGCTTAGAATTTCATCTAGTTTAATAATATGCAACTTTCATCCATGTTTAAAATGTCTAAAATGATGTTTGTTTAAATTTGCTCCTATGCCATGTTAAAATGATTTAATTCATAACTAAATAACCGTAACTCGGCTTTTAATAAACTTTATATGTAAATGGGGTAGAATTTTGCCTAGTTTAACATGGTGGCATCATCTTGCATGTTTAATAACTATAAAATTGTGTTTAGGTTAGAACAGTACCAAACCTAAGTTATGCATGTGAGGAGTTTCCGGATTTTTTGTTCGTTGCTTCCGGCCTCATTTAACCTTGACTAGATGTGTAGTCTTCTTTTGCCTCACCTCTTGCCATGTTTAACAACATTTAAATTTGTTGAGTACCTAAACGAGAGTGAACTAAATAATTGATGTGGTGTTCCGTCAATATGCAACTCATTGCATATTGAGATCCACTTAATTTGTAGGATTGCTTGTGCACTTTGCCATGCCATGCTTCATTAAACCGGACATGCATCATACTTGGTTGTGCATCATGCCATGCTTATGTCGTGGTTGTTTACTATGTTGTGTGCTTCTTTACGGCGTTGCTGCTTCGGGTTGGTTCCGATAACGTCGCGTTTGTGAGGACCCGTTTGACTACGTCCATTTGTCTTCTTCATGGACTCATTCTTCTTCCTTGCGGGATCTCAGGCAAGATGACCATACCCTCGAAATCACTTCTATCTTCGCTTGCTAGTTGCTCGCCCTTTTGCTATGCCTATGATGCGATACCTACCACTTGCTTATCATGCCTCCCATATTGTTGAACCAAGCCTCTAACCCACCTTGTCCTAGCAAACCGTTGTTTGGCTATGTTACCGCTTTGCTCAGCCCCTCTTATAGCGTTGTTAGTTGCAGGTGAAGATTGAAGTTTGTTCCTTGTTGGAACATGGAGAAGTTGTTCCTTGTTGGAACATGTTTACTTGTTGGGATATCACAATATATATTATTTACTTAATGCATCTATACACTTGGTAAAGGGGGGAAGGCTCGGCCTTATGCCTGGTGTTTTGTTCCGCTCTTGCCGCCCTAGTTTCCGTCATATCGGTGTTATGTTCCCGGATTTTGCGTTCCTTATGCGGTTGGGTTATAATGGGAACCCCTTGACAGTTCGCCTTGAATAAAACTCCTCGAGCAATGCCCAACATTGGTTTTACCATTCGCCACCTAGCCTCTTTTTTCCTTGGGTTTCGCGGACTCAAGGGTCATCTTTATTTTAACCCCCCCCCCCAGGCCAGTGCTCCTCTGAGTGTTGGTCCGAACTAAGCTGCCTGCGGGGCCACCTCGGGGAAACTTGAGGGTTGTTTTTACTCGTAGCTAGTCTCATCTGAGTGTGCCCTGAGAAAGAGATATGTGCAGCTCCTATCGGGATTTGTCGGCACATTCGGGCGGTGTTGCTGGACTTGTTTTACCATTGTCGAGATGTCTTGTAACCGGGATTCCGAGTCTGATTGGGCCTTCCCGCTAGAAGGAATATCCTTCGTTGACCGTGAGAGCTTGTGATGGGCTAAGTTGGGACACCCCTGCAGGGTTATGAACTTTAGAAAGCCGTGCCCGCGGTTATGGGAAGATGGGAATTTGTTAATGTCCGGTTGTAGAAAACCTGAGGTTGACCTTAATTAAAATGCATCAACCGCGTGTGTAACCATGATGGTCTCTTTCCGGCGGAGTCCGGGAAGTGAACACGGTGTTGGAGTTATGTTTGACGTAGGTTGCTCTAGAATCACTTCTTGATCATAGTTTCTCGATCGTGCTTTGCCTTCTCTTCTCGCTCTCATTTCCGTATGTTAGCCACCATATATGCTAGTCGCTTGCTGCAGCTCCACCTCATACCTTTACCTTACCCATAAGCTTAAATAGTCTTGATTGTGAGGGTGTGAGATTGCTGAGTCCCCGTGACTCACAGATACTTCCAAAACCATCTTGTAGGTGCCAATGATACCGTACAGGTGACGCAACCAAGCTCAAGGAGGAGCTCGATGAGATCTCGTTCTTTATGTTGTTCCGTTTCCATTTGTTCAGTAGTGGAGCCCAGTTCGGGTCGATCAGGGATCTGTGTAGCATTTGGGGTAGTCTTCTTTTATTTTGGTTCCGTAGTCGGACCTTGATTGTGTCTGGATGATGTAATGCTTTATTCATGTATTGTGTGAAGTGGCGATTGTAAGCCAACTATGTATCTCTTTTCCCTTATGTATTACATGGGTTGTGTGAAGATTACCTCACTTGCGACATTGCTTTTAATGCGGTTATGCCTCTAAGTCGTGCTTCGACACGTATGAGATATGGGATATAGCCGCATCGAGGGCATTACAAGTTGGTATCAGAGCCTTCCCCGACCTTAGGAGCCCCCTGCTTGATCGAATAGCTGGCATTGTTGAGTCTAGAAAAATGTTTTGAGTAATTTAGGATTATATATATCGGAGAGTTAGGACTTCTTTTACTCCTCAGTCCCTTCATCGCTCTGGTAATGCATCCTGACATAGAGTTTTGACTCTTCTCTTCTCAAATTTCACTAAAAAAAATTTAGGATCACGCGGGTATCTTAGAATTGTTCCGATGGTTTTGTGACGAGAACATTGTTCTTGGTGCCTCCTGTCATTTAGGGGTTGTGGCAGTGTCTCGGGGAGTTGAGCTCCGAGGTGTTGTCGTCACAATTTTATTGTTGCAGTTCTGGAATACCCGAGTTTAGTTCGCCGACATCGAAAATCTCTTTTATGCATTTGTTGGTGAGATAACCTCGACGCCACCCAGTACTGGGGCGGGAGTTCGGGAGTATTGCCATAAGTCGTATAACGGATGCTTTTCGAAGGTTAAGGTAGACGATTTCCGAAGGTTTCTTGGTTATGTGTTGAAGGATGGATACAGCTGGATGCAGGATTTGCTAGTTTTGGGTGAGATATTATGCTTCCCCTGTATCCCCAACACCTGATTGCATAACCGGAAAGGTTTGGGAGTTTCATAGGTGGGAATTCAAGTAGCTCGTAGGATATCTTTCCGACGAATGTATGATATGAAATTGGGGTTCGATGTCTAGTGGTTCGCCTATCCACGGTTGGTTTTACAGTGGTCTCGTTGTGTCTTAAAGAGTCCTAGGCTATGCCGACTCGGGGACGCTTCATATGTCATGTGCACTGCCTTGTACATGATGGTGCTGTACGATCAAGCCCGTGTAGGCCCCACCACGAAAACTTCGGACGAAATCTCTATCATATGTTTGTTCTGGCTTATTCTGCAAGCCAATCCTTTGTTTTGTTTTGAGTTGTGGTATTCGAGTTGCTTCGAAGTCGAATGTTGATTCCATCCCTTGTCTAAGTGGTGTTCTCATATTCCTATGTGAATACTAATCATTCTTGATCATCGAGATTGTCTTTCCAATCCTTTTCAACCGGCGTGTTTTCTCTTCAAGTGGATCCGATCATTTCAACATCCGCTAGATCAAGTATCAGTTCTTCTCAACGGTGTTTGTTTTCATCCGTCTCCAAGTTGCCTTTGTTTTTCCCGCCCACCCACCCTTTTTCTTCAAGGAATCCGATGTTTTAATCAAGTATCCTTTATATTCTCGTGAAGTCTCTCCATTCCTTTTCCTTCAATGTTCTTATCTGGTGATTCTCAGGAAGATTCTAATGGAGCTTCAAGTTCGTCATTCTTCATTCTTTTCATCTCCGGTGGTTTCAAGTCAAGCTTTGCTGATCATAGCCTTTCCTCGTTTCAAATGCTTTCTCATGCTGGTGCAATTCTTAATCATTCACCTCTCGCTATTCAATTGTTCCGGAGTACTAAAGATATCTCAGAAGATGCTAGTGTTCATTCTCATTCATTCAAGATCTTTCGAGAATGTTATCTTATTCAAACCATTTAATTCAACCGGTGCATTATCCTTTTTCAAGTAATCATTTCAACGATGTTCCTTTTCAGTAGGCCCTAACCCACAGGTCTTTTCCCAGGATCTTACCTGACTCTTCTAATTTTTCCCGGAGGTATTCTCAAATTCTTTTCGAAGTTTGATGTAAGAATGATTTATCATCAGTCAAATGTCTTCTCCAAGATCATCCAAAATCTTTTCATCGTTGGCTCAACCTCTTCGTTTTGATTATTCCGGAGTGTCTCAATAATTCATGGTGGTGTTTCTCGTCGTCATTCTCAGATTGTGAAGACCAAAGAAGGTTTTACCTCCATATCTTATCCGTTCTCTCAGAGATTCATGATTCCAGTCGAGCCATGCTCTTATATTTGTTTTCAATTGTGGGAATTCTTTTCACCCATCTGGAGCTATTCAAGAGCCTTCTCAGTTTGATTATCCAGAGTCCATCAATTTAGGTTTATTCATTCTCAGCTTTCGGTTATCATTCTCAAATCTTACCGGTGCATCATTCAAGTATTCTATAATCAGCCCGTGATCTCTTCGTTCTCATGTATCTAAATCCTAGCAAGCATCTTCGCTCATTTGCTAATTCTTCCCGGTGTTTCTTTATCTTTTCTTCGTTCATTTTTTAATTATTACGGTGGTTCGCACAAGAGTTCTCTTCCTTGTTTATCATATCAATTCACTCGTTGTTTCAATTCTACCGGTGGTTCGTTGAAGATTTTCTCAAGTTTATGTTATATCTCTCTTAATCTTTTCTACGAGAATAAGTAATATGTCAAATTCTTTGATTGTCATCAATTTAATTGGTGAAGGATACGCATAATATAATTCTTATTCTTGTTTCATCCCAGCGATTAATTCCTTATTCCGGAGGCTCACCAAATTCTCGGTTTCATTTGTTTCATGTTTTCTTTTCCGGAGTTCCAAGCTATCTCAATTTGTTTCATTGTGAAGATCCATCTAATCATTGCAAGTCTTCACCTTGTGTTTTCAACTTGTCTTTTCTGTCGCTTGATCATTCTGTTACTACCGGAGTTCTTCATGATGGTTCTACAGGATGGTTCACCAATGATTTAATTCCTTCTCGAAGTGTTCATCAAGGTTCTTTTCAGAGGAGCTCAAGTTTTCTTCATCTTGCAATCCGGAGTGCAATTTCTTTCTACCGTATCTTTGGAGGTGGTATTATGTCATTCTTGATAATTTGAGTTCATGTTTCATGATTCACATGTTATTAAGTATGATGTATTTTAAATCCATCAATCTCTTCTTTGGAGTTATCTTGGGCTATATTTCACCTAAAGCCTTCCCTAAGGTTTGTTGCTATCTATGGTGCTTATAAAGGACCCAAGTTCTTCTTTATCATCCCGGTGAAATATTTTCTCGTCTCCTTGTTCATATCAATACAATTCTTTTCCCGTGAGTGGCAGGTTGTCATCTCTTAATTTGGGATGTATTCCGTAAGACCACATCAAGGTTATTCTTTTCATTGTTGGGGTTCCAACAACTCCGCTCGACCCGTCTCCTAAGGATGCCTTCTCAAGCTCTTTTATGGCAGAAGTTGGCATTTTCTTCTCCATTCTTTTATTTCAATTATCTATCTTCTATTTCTTCCGTCTGGAGGCATTGTGATGTTGCTCTCTTCAACCCTTCTTCTTGTGTTATCAGGATCGTGTTCTTTTCGTGCTTATCCTTTTAACCGGAGTGTTGTGTCCTCTTTACAAGTATCCTCTCATCTTGTCAAGATCATGTTCAATTCCTTCCATTTCCAACCGGAGTGTTGTCGTAATTGATCTTTATCGTTCCTTCTGCTTCTCGTTTCAACCGGAGTGCTTGCATGTACTTCTTGTTCATTGCAACCTTTTTCTTATGTCTTTCAACCTACAAGGTTCTAGTATTGTTCCTTGTTTCTCTTTTCTAACAGAGGTTTTCAACTTTATTCATCTTAGTTGTATTCTTTCTTTCAATTTGGCTTAGCCTTTTGAAGGTTCTTTGGTTTCACTCGTTTGTCAAAGGAGCAACTTAGTTTTTACCTCTTCTCTTCCTTTTCCATTTCCCTCCGGTGCCATTCTAGATCTCGGGACGAGATCCTCTCGTAGTGGTGGAGTGTTGTGACGCCCCGAGACCGATGTGCCAGGTGTCTTCCAGTTATTCGTTGTCGTTGCCATGTCACTTGCTTGCGTGTTGCATCTTATCATGTCATCATGTGCATTGCATCATCATGTTTTAAAACCTGCATTCGTCCGGGTTCTCCCAGTTCTCCCCGTTGTCCGTTCTGAGCCCAGACACACTTGCACGCGCCCGCGGCATGTCCGAAATATTATTTTATAAGTGGCCGGAAAATGTTCTCAGAATGAGATGAGAGTTGGCGTGTGGTCTTGTTATAGTGTAGGTAGACCGCCTGCCAAGTTTCATCACATTCGGAGTTCGTTTGATAGCCCAACCGTTTAACTATTGCGGCAGTATAGCCGGTCTAACGTCAGACGTTTTCGGTCTCCAGAAACAGTCGCCGGGCCTCTCTCTTTTCTCTTCTCTCAGCCTGAGGCCTTCTGCACAGCCCACTACCACTCACCGTCAGGCCCTACCTAAACTCTGATGTCAGCCCGTGGCCCTCCTCTCGCGCGCGCCCGAAAGTTGTCCCGAACCCGACTCGGACAGTCATCACCGTTGGGTCCGGATCATCCCCAAACGTCTACAAAACATCTCCTTTTTCCTATATGGACTTCCTAACTATTTATTCCGCGATCGTACGATTGCGATCGTAGGGTCGAGTTAGCCCCTAACCTAATATGTGATGTATATTTTTAGTCTACCCCTAGTCCATTTTGAACCTAACCCTTTTTCCTAGGGATCCTCCTAGCCGCCGCCGCCCCACTGCCTCTTCTCTATTTCAGTGCCCGACCAACCACCGCGCTCTGTTCCTCGATCCCCTCGCTTCTGTGCTCCCGGACGCGTCCAGCGCCCGCCGCTCCTCGCGACAGTGCGCCCACAGGGGCAGCATCGCCGGCCGCCCTTCCCCATCTTGATCGAGCCGGACTCCCTCGCCCTCCCCTGCTGTCCTTTCTTCTCCTACCCTCTTTCTCCCTTACCTAAGATCTCTCTCTCTCTTGCCCTTTGGACAGGAGCCCCGACGCCAAGGACTTGCCGCGTCGGCGCCTCAAGCCACCACAGTTTGCTCCGGATCCGGCCGACCTCCGTCAGGTCGCCCGTTCCTGGCCGGATCCCACCGTCCCAGACCTCCCCTGCAAGCTCATGCCGCCGCGCTGAGTTCCCGCTGCCGCTGGTGCTCGCCGTCGACCTCCTCGTCGTCGTCCTAGTCCCGTCCCCCGCCGGGTCCGGCCGATCCCCGCCTCGCCTCGCCGATGCTCCGCCTCGCCGCCCGCTGCCAAGTCCCGCGTCGTTGCTGTCCTCCCCTGCTTCTGCCTCGAGCAGGAGGAGACGCTCGCAGCGCCACCTCGCTCCCGTTGACCGCGCCCCTATCCCTCCGCGCGTGGCCTGGATCCAGCAGGCCCAGCCTACCTCCCCAGATGTGCCCAACCTCTCCACAAGCCGGCCCATGAGGCCCAATGTGAGCAGCCCAGTTCCAGCAGATTCGGCCCAGTGTATTTTTTTTCAGATCTGCGAGTTTATCTTTTATCCGGAGACGCCTGTTTTATAGAAAACCCCCTAGACTTCATGCATCTAATAACTAATTAACCGTGCATCAGATCTTAATAAATTATATATGAAATTTGCTTAGAATTTCATCTAGTTTAATAATATGCAACTTTCATCCATGTTTAAAATGTCTAAAATGATGTTTGTTTAAATTTGCTCCTATGCCATGTTAAAATGATTTAATTCATAACTAAATAACCGTAACTAGGATTTTAATAAACTTTATATGTAAATGGGGTAGAATTTTGCCTAGTTTAACATGGTGGAATCATCTTGCATGTTTAATAACTATAAAATTGTGTTTAGGTCAGAACAGTACCAAACCTAAGTTATGCACGTGAGGAGTTTCCGGATTTGTTGTTCGTTGCTTCCGGCCTCATTTAACCTGGACTAGATGTGTAGTCTTCTTTTGCCTCACCTCTTGCCATGTTTAACAACATTTAAATTTGTTGAGTACCTAACCGAGAGTGAACTAAATAATTGATGTGGTGTTCCATCAATATGCAACTCGTTGCATATTGAGATCCACTTAATTTGTAGGATTGCTTGTGCACTTTGCCATGCCATGCTTCATTAAACCGGACATGGATCATACTATGTTGTGCATCATGCCATGCTTATGTTGTGGTTGTTTACTCTGTTGTGTGCTTCTTTCCGGTGTTGCTTCTTCGGGTTGGTTCCGATAACGCCGCGTTTGTGAGGACCCATTTGACTATGTCTGTTTGTCTTCTTCATGGACTCATTCTTCTTCCTTGCGGGATCTCGGCCAAGATGACCATACCCTCGAAATCACTTCTATCTTTGCTTGCTAGTTGCTCGCTCTTTTGCTATGCCTATGCTGCAATACCTACCACTTGCTTATCATGCCTCCCATATTGTTGAACCAAGCTTCTAACCCACCTTGTCCTAGCAAACCGTTGTTTGGCTATGTTACCGCTTTGCTCAGCCCCTCTTATAGCGTTGTTAGTTCCAGGTGAAGATTGAAGTTTGTTCCTTGTTGGAACATGGAGATGCTGTTCCTTGTTGGAACATGTTTACTTGTTGGGATATCACAATATATATTATTTACTTAATGCATCTATACACTTGGTAAAGGGGGGAAGGCTCGGCCTTATGCCTGGTGTTTTGTTCCACTCTTGCCGCCCTAGTTTCCGTCATATCGGTGTTATGTTCCCAGATTTTGCGTTCCTTACGCGGTTGGGTTATAATGGGAACCCCTTGACAGTTCGCCTTGAATAAAACTCCTCGAGCAATGCCCAGCATTGGTTTTACCATTCTCCACCTAGCCTCTTTTTCCCTTGGGTTTCGCGGACTCAAGGGTCATCTTTATTTTAACCCCCCCAGGCCAGTGCTCCTCTGAGTGTTGGTCCGAACTGAGCTGCCTGCAGGGACACCTCGGGGAAACTTGAGGGTTGGTTTTACTCGTAGCTAGTCTCATCTGAGTGTGCCCTGAGAATGAGATATGTGCAGCTCCTATCGGGATTTGTTGGCACATTCGGGCGGTGTTGCTGGACTTGTTTTACCATTGTCGAGATGTCTTGTAACCGGGATTCCGAGTCTGATTGGGCCTTCCCGCTAGAAGGAATATCCTTCGTTGACCGTGAGAGCTTGTGATGGGCTAAGTTGGGACACCCCTACAGGGTTATGAACTTTCGAAAGCCGTGCCTGCGGTTATGGGCAGATGGGAATTTGTTAATGTACGGTTGTAGAAAACCTGAAGTTGACCTTAATTAAAATGCATCAACCGTGTGTGTAACCGTGATGGTCTCTTTCCGGCGGAGTCTGGGAAGTGAACACGGTGTTGGAGTTATGTTTGACGTAGGTTGCTCTAGAATCACTTCTTGATCATAGTTTCTCGATCGTGCTTTGCCTTCTCTTCTCGCTGTCATTTGCGTATGTTAGCCACCATATATGCTAGTCGCTTGCTGCAGCTCCACCTCATACCTTTACCTTACCCATAAGATTAAATAGTCTTGATCGCGAGGGTGTGAGATTGTTGAGTCCCCGTGACTCACAGATACTTCCAAAACCAGCTTGCAGGTGCCGATGATACCGTACAGGTGACGCAACCAAGCTCAAGGAGGAGCTCGATATGATCTCGTTCTTTATGTTGTTCCGTTTCCAGTTGTTCAGTAGTGGAGCCCAGTTGGGGTCGATCAGGGATCTGTGTAGCATTTGGGGTAGTCTTCTTTTATTTTGGTTCCGTAGTTGGACCTTGATTGTGTCTGGATGATGTAATGCTTTATTCATGTATTGTGTGAAGTGGCGATTGTAAGACAACTATGTATCTCTTTTCCCTTATGTATTACATGGGTTGTGTGAAGATTACCTCACTTGCGACATTGCTTTCAATGCGGTTATGCCTCTAAGTCATGCTTCGACACGTGGGAGATATAGCCGCATCGAGGGAGTTACAATGACCCCCCGGCAAAGTCGCCGGGCTTCCCCGGCCAACGTGGCCACTCTGCTAGAGTGAAGATAAGCCAAGACTCTAAGGACGCCCTCGAAGAACTGGGTCAGCTTGGTGTTGACGGTCCCGCTGCGCTTAGGGGCGTACCTCACGTTTGGCATCCCCATGGTGGCCAACTACGAGGTTACCCTGCCGGCGACGTCCTCCAGACGGCTGATCCATCTGTTCTCGCCCGCCACATATTCCTGGTGGGAGGTGGCCTCATTCACCCGCAGCTGCTTCTCCTCCTCCAGATTCCTAGTCAAGGTCTCCTCCCGAGCCCTGCTCTCCGACAACATCTTCTCGAGATTCTCCAGGTCAGCTTGAGATCTCTGATGGAGTTTTGCGCTTCGGAGAGCTCCCCATCCCTGCTGATGACCGCTCCTTGCGCCTCTACCAAGGCGCTGTTGAGTGTGCTCTTCTCTTTGGACAGCTTGAGGGCCTGCTCCTTCAGCTCGTCCCGCTCCACCTCCAACTCCCTTACTTTGCCGGCATGGGCCAGAGCCTGGGCATCGAGTGCCTCCTTGTGCTTCTGCTCCAGCTCGCGAGTCCGCCGCGCTAGAAGGGCCTCGAGCTCCCCATCCTTGCCACAGAGTGTTGCGGCAAGCTTCGGCTCACGCACGGTGAGGTCCTCTTCCTGGGAATCCAATGTGGCTTGATGCTGGTTCCGGACAGCCTCGGCCATGGCAGCCAAGTTTGCCGCCTTTTCTTGGGCCTTCTCGATGTCAGCCATCTTCATGGTGAGCTCGACATTGCGCCTGGACAATTCCTCCTGAAAGGCCCTCTGCTCCTCACGAGTCTTGTGGAACTAGGTCTGCGTCTCAGCAACGCGCGCCTTGAAATCCACCTCCGCCTGGTCCACCGTTGTCTTCGTGGACTTAACCTTGTCCAGACGGACACGGTAGAGCACCTGGAGTTTTCGGAAGTTGGCCCCCATAGCGCGGAAAAGCTGCTCTTCTGGAGAACCATCGCCACCAACGCCCGGCTCATCGACAACCTCGAGCCCGGTGGCGGCAAGCACCTCGTCGTCAAAGACTTCCCCTTCGCTGGTCGCTCGGGAACTTGACGCCCCTGGAAGATGGACGAAAAGATCGTCGTCCACCTTCAAGTATCTGCCCGGGCCTGAGGTTGAGGAGGAAGGAGGCTGATCATCAACCACCTCTTCCTCGGCGGTGGCCTTGCCGGCTTCCCCGGCGGGCCCACCATTGGCGCCCTCGGCAGAAGCCTCGCTGGTCGCCTTGGCGGCCCCTGCAGCGGTGTCCTCTGCAGCATCCTTGGCGGCCTCATCAGCGGCGGCCTCGTCAGCATCTCTGGCGGCCTCCTCGGCAGCAATCCTGTCGGCCTCCGCCGCGGCCTCCTCAGCAATATTCCCAACAACAGTATCCACGTCCTCCATACCTATTGAAGGAGGGCCTGGGTAGTAATGGGAGCGTTGAAGCCAAGAAAAAGAATAAGGGGAAAACAGAGACAGAGGACAGGCGACTCACCAGTGCCAGGCTGTGAAGCAGAAGACCCCTCCCTGCCAGCATTTGGCGTCGTGGCAGAGTCACTAGCACCCAAGTTCCCCTCTTCCTCCATGGGTGTGGGCTCCGTGCTTGATGCCCTTGCCGGGGACGCCCCTCGCAGCGGCGTAGTCGATGGGGGTGGTGTGTTGGGGGTAGCCCTCTGCGGCTCCTCCTACTGCCGCTCCCCTCTTGCAAACCCGACAAGGTCAACACCATAGCATTGAACGCCTACCACATGTCGAGTAAGAGGAGGGTGACGAACTTACGTTGGGGGCTGTGCCGGTGGCTACTGTCCGGGCTGCTCAACAGCACCAGTGGCGTCTTTGAAGCCCCAGCCGGGGGCTGATTGCTCGCCGAGGCCTTCGCCCTCTTCAACCTCTGGGCCAACGTCTCTGCATCCCTGCAAAAGCAAAAATGGATCAGGAGAGGTGACTTAATTTGGGGGAATGGAAATGGCAGTGCGGAACGGAGTACTTACTCGTCATCCATCTCCTCCTCTTCCACCACTTTCCTTTTCCTCTTCAGGCTGAGAGGCCCGAGATCAAAAGCGACCTCCGCGTCAACATTCGAGTCGACATCTACCGGAGGAGGCGAAGACGGCGGGGTTTGTGCGCGCCCAGATGAGGAAGGGGCTATTGTCTTCTTCTTCTCAGCGGCCTTCGTCAGCCTCTTGGCTCCCGTGGCCCTCGTGTGACGCCCAGACCCCTCCAGGGTCAATTGAGGCCGCGTAGCCCTGCCGGGCCGAACCGGCTCGCCGGAGCCAGCCCGCCGCAGGACTCGCCCTCTTCCCCTGGTTGGCGTCGAGCCCGCCGCCACGTCCTCCTCCTCCGACGACTCGTCGGCCACATCTTCGACAAGCGGAGCTCCCGTGTCTGCGCTGCTAACCTCCCCGGAGGCCGCCGCCCACCAGGTGAGCTCCTCTTCCTCCACAGCCGTTGCGGCCTTGTCCTCCACACCCTCGGCGCTGCCGGCCTCCATGGCAAGTTGTGCCTCCATCGCCCTAGTGGCGATGTAGTCCAGCTCTGCCTGGGTGGTGTCCATGACAAGCCACCGCTCGGCGTCAGCATTGACATACACCTCGATCAGGGTGTCAAAGAATTGCTGCACATCAGCATCCTTCGGCTCCTTCCAGCTCGGGATAGGGCCGTGCGCGTTACAGTCCGGCATCATAGCGATGATCTCGGACCAAGGTGAATTATTGCACAACAGGACCACCCCCGCTAGCAACTTGAAAAATGGCCCCTTAATGGCCTTGCCGACCTTTGCGGCAGCCCTCGCGGCCTTGCCGGTCTGTTCGACCTCACCGTCGCGACCCACATCAAGCTGAAAAAGCCGCTGGCGGAAGTGGGCATGCGCCAACACCGTGAAATTTTGGTCGAGGCCGGGGCGGAGTCGCATAATGTCAGCCAGATTCGTAAAAAGCCAGGCTGGCCTCCCCTTGTTGTGCAACGGGGCGGTCCGACGACAAATGAAGTCCGCCACGATCATCTCAAGGCTGAGTCCAGCCCGGGTGAGCCAGAGAATCCTGGTGGTGGCGAAAGTGAGCCTCCCGTCGGCAACGTCAACATCACTCCAATCGCTGCCGCAGACCGCACTCGGCGGACCTTGCAGAATTCCGGCGGGTCTTCATATTCAATCCAGCACCACCGGCCACGCCATTCCTCCCACCTCTCCTTCACGGCACCGTCTGGGTACGCCCCCTTGGATCTTGGGATCCAGGTGACGCAACCAGAGACGGCACCTCCCGGCTGGATCCAAGGGAAGAAATGATGGCGGAAGAGCGCTGTGTTGGGCTGCACCCCGGCAAAGCCTCCGCAAAGATGCGCGAAGAAAGCCATGCACGCCACCGCATTCGGAGAAAATCCAAGAGGCGAAAGTGGAAGGTGTGCATAATGTCGCAGAAGAAATCGGAGAAAGAGGGCATATCCCGCAAGAAAGATAATCAACGAAAAAGGGGTACCGATTTGGAGCAGGATCGGCGCAAGCAGCAGGAATGACGCGCGTTGCCGGGTGTCCCAAATTCTCTCCCCCGTCTTCGCTCCCCATAGGGGCCTGAAGGAGGCTTGGAGCTCATGAACATCAACCGTCGAGGGGAAAAAAGGCGGACTTCATCCGGTCCCCCGACAGCGCGCTCTCCGGCGGCTCCACAGTCCCAGCGCCTTAGCCACCCCTTGCCCTTGACGGATTTTGGCGCCATAGGGGCCAAGAAGTTTAGAGGGGTGAGGAAGGGGGATGGCAAAGCATCGATGGCGGGCGACGGCGGAAGCTTAGGAAGGAAGGAAGAAAGGAAACGGCGGCTCTGAGATTGGAAAAGGCATGAGGAAAGAGGAGAAAGTGAGCTGCGCGCCCGTGGTTATTCCTTTTTATGGGGAAAACACGGGCCGCCTCCTTTCACATTAACTGTGGTGTGACGCATGCCTGCGGGAACCAACCCCACGCATGGTGCCCATGTCACACGCATCTCCCCACACCGCGCCACGCGCGGGAGTCGTGGGAAGCGCAGTGTGCGAAGAATCTTACTGCGGTAAAACCCGCCCCGCCTGCCCGCGCACCGTTTTTGGGCCTAACCCAACAACGCGTTACGCTTATGTGTGGCCCATGCCCGGGGGCTCCTGTCGGTGTACAAAAAGAGGGGTACACTTTTTTGTACCCCTATAACTATGCACGGGCAGTCTGAGCCACGGATACCATCACACCAAGCAAGGCAAGGGAGGTGAGCCAGGGTAAGACCGAAGCTCAAGAGAACTAGAACAACGCCAAGGCCAAGACCACAAAGGGCAAAGGGGACGAAGCGGACTCCCCCGGCAAGATCCTAGCCGGGAGACAGTTCTAACAGCCCCGGCAAGACCCTTGCCGAGGCAACTCGTCCCGGGCCTATGGAGCAAATCACCCTTGAGTCCACTGCCCCCAAAGGGCAAGGATTCGGGAGACATCCCCGTGGCGGCATGCAGATCTTTGTGAAGACGTTCAAGATCAGATACGCACTAAGGAGACGACAACCCTTGGCGGGATCCCAGCCGAGGAATACCACAAGGCCCCCGGCAAGCGCCTTGCCAGGGATGACAGCAGGCGCCTCGGCAAGACCCTTGTCGGGGCCCCGGCAAGGCCCTTGCCGAGGACACCCGCAGGGCCACCATCAGGCCCACGCCGACTAAACCTCCACCACCGCATGCATGCAGCTTCCCACCCAACCAGCTGGGCAGGCACCTGCGTGGCGGCATGCAGATCTTCGTGAAGACCCACCACTGCGCCACCTCAGCTGCCTGCCTACCTACATGGCATCGCAGGCGTCGCTGGCCAGGGCGCGTGTCGACACAAGAAGGAGCGGCGACGGACGAGACAGATCTCTCCCCCGTCCCAGATAAAGCAAGGACACCTAGGCAAGATGCATTAAATGCGCCTTGTCATGTAATGCGAGGGATAACCTCGCATCACAGTACCCTTTCCACCTCCTGTGTGCCACTGTGGCAACCCCTTTTTCTATAAAAGGAGGCCCGAGGCGACTAGAGGAAGGATTCGGCTCTTTGGAGCTCCTCACGCCCCATAGCTAGCTCAAGAACACAGATATACAATCCACCAAAGCAGGAGTAGGGTTTTACGCATCCTTGCGGCCCGAACCTGGATAAACGGACCGCATGCTATCTGTTTGATCCGCTCTTCTCATGACCCCGCGCTGCGCTAACCACAGTAGGGATCCTTGTGATCCCATAGGTGTCATTCCCACCGACAACCACTCCGAGAGAAGTTATCACTCTAACTCCGAATATACTCAAGATGAAGGTGTTGTCGGTCTAGCACTTGTGTCAACCAACTCCTACGACATATGTGACTCGCCAAATGAAGGAATTGGAAGATGCTTCGTGGCTAAGGTACCAAAGGTATCACACCCCGAGTATGTTGATTTCAATAGTAATGAAGATGATTTTCTAGGTGATGATAATTTACTTGTTGACAACTCTAGTAATGAAAATTATGATGAACTTTCTATTAATCATGCCAATCAAGATAAAGTGAATGATAATGCTAAGAAGGAGATTGAGCGTCTAACTAAAGAACTAAACACTCTTAAGTTAGCTCATGAAACTACCTTGGAAAATCATCGAGAGCTTTTAAAGACTCATGAGAAGTTACGGTTTGAAAAGATCAACCTTGAGCAAGAGCATGGGTTCTTAAAAGCAATCAATGATTATCTTTGCAACAAAAGTTCTTCTTACATTGACAAGCATTTAATCTTGTCTACTTACATGCCACAAGTTAAATCTAGCAACAAGAGTAAGAAAGATTATTATAGTAGTAACAATAATCACGTTAAATCCAATGTTGCTGCTTCTAGTAGTTCTGTTGATTCCACTAATGATTCTCTTAGCCAAGTTACACTTGAGCAAGAAAATAGCTTATTGAAGGGAATTGCAGAGAAAGGTGTTTACAATAGCGTTCCCGGGAGTAAGCAATTTGAGGAAATTGTACGCAAGCAAGGAAGGCACCAGAAGAATCAAGGTATTGGTTTTGAACGAAAGTTCAATGCCAATGGAGTTGAGTGGGATGAAGATCAATACCCCAAGACGAAGTTTGTTCATCAACAAGAGAAGTATGATCCTACTTCCTTCCAAGGGACACAAGCTCAAGATGATCTTCCACCACAAGACCACAAGCAAAAGGGCAAGGACAAGCTTAAAGAGGAGATTGATGCATTTGAAGAAGCTCCTAAGGCCCTGGTCAAGTGGGTTCCCAAGACTACATCAAGTTCTACTTCATGAAGTACGACTACAACTCCAAGGATTCCCATCAAGATGATGTGGATCCCGAAGAAGAAGAACTAGAGAGTTCTTGAGGGTGACTCCGCCAACATACTTCACTCATATCACTTTGGCGAGGACAAGTGCAAACAACTTCCACATCTTGCACTAGTTCAAGGAGTCACAAACCCTCTTGTTGGTAAGACAAGGTACAAGGTAACATATTTCCCTCATGGACATCATCTTGTCTGAACATCGCTCTATGTCTATGGATATCCTTGTATGTTCCATGTGGGACTAACCCGTGTAGGTATTGAAAGTGCAACTCACTCCAATGGATTGCTCCACATGATCTGCATCAACATTGAGCATCCACATCTTCAACACCTACATGAAGCCATCATCGACAAAACCCAAGGTTAGTTCATCCCTCTTAGGGGGATATCACATCTTGGGGGAGCTTTACTCTAATCAATTGAGCTAAAGCAACTCTAATGGCGTGAACACAACAATGCTTTATGTAAAAGTGGTAACCCACTTGTGCTTAAACAATGAGAATGACCTATGATCAAATGTTCTCATTTGACTCCTAAGTCAATATACTCATATATAGATGACCTAGTCATTGCAAATTGCTTGATAGATGTTAGAGTGTTTATGCATGCTTTGCCACATATTTCATCTGCCATTTTATTGTGTGAGCATGTTGATTGCATATTTACTCATTCGAGGACATCCACTTGTTGTTTTGATTGTTTGGTGTTTTTCTCTTTTGCCAAGTGGATGGAGAAGAATGCCTAAGAACCTCCTCTAGCTATCTATGGTTTTCTCATCTCAAACTCTATTCATGCTACATCACAAAGTTTGACCAAGTCAGATTCAAACCACTCTGTGTGAGAAGCACTCGGAGTCCCCGATTCATCATTGACTTAAACTTCCAAAACCTCTCTGTGCATTTCGGTCTGACCGATCCATACATTTTGGTCACACCGAGTTCACTGAGTTTATCTAGGTTTTCAATCTCGGTGCAACCGATTTGAACGTTTTAGTCACACCGAGTTGCAGTAACCACTTGCGATTCTTCATCTTAGTGCCACCGAGCTGTTCCACTCGGTCACACCGACAGGGTCAGGATATATATACCCACGGGTCAGATTTTGGAAATTTCTTCAAACATCCTCAGCCCGCTCGTGTCCTTCTCTGCCACCCCGGGACTCCGGATCGTCTCCTCGTCGGCAGCGACCTCCCGCCACTGGTTTCTGTCGTCATCAACGGAATTCTACCCCACCATTGTCGCCATAGCGAACTCCCGCCGATCTAGGGTATGAGTTCGACTCTGTGTGCTAATTCCTCATTCCAGTTCCTAGCACATTGCTTTGCCATGATTAGTACCAAGTATGAAATCAATCTATCCAGAGAACACTCCCTTTAGGTTAGGTTTGATTTGAAAATTTAGGGTTAGGTCTGTGCTGAACTCATCTCGGACCGACCGAGTTGTAGTCGGTGCCACCAATTTGGCTTAGGCCATTGCACATGCGCTTTTCGGTCTGACCGAAAACTGCTAATCGGTGCGACTGAATTTGATTATCTGTGAAACCCTAGCAATCTTGGAGCCACCGAACTATGACTCGGTCTGACCGAGTTCACTAGTTTAGACACCAACAGTTGCTTTGGTATCACCGAGTTTAACAAATCGGTAGCTCCAAAATGATTTCTGTGGAGAACTAAAACTAAGTTTTTGTCTCATTTGTTTTGCAAAAACTCTGCACTTTGTGATGCTCATCTATTATACCACCACGAGGAAGCAGAGGAGAAGAGAGGGAAGGCAACTACGGATGCTTTTCAGCGAGTGCCAAGAAGTCAGAGGTCAGGTGTAGTAGCAATGCCATACTCAAGAGCTACTTCGTGTGAACTAGCAATAGCTTATATGCCACCTCCAGCAACCACTCCACCAGCTCCAACATCATCCACTGATGCTTTCGTCCTTGGAGTTCTCTCCACACCACCTCCCGAAGACCAAGCTTGAGAGACGCATAGCACTATGCATTTTCAAACTTTTTGGTAACTTGTGTGTGTGTGTGTGTGTGTGGTGTGTTGTCTCTCTTGCTTTTTTGTTGAACTATTGTGTGTGTGTGTGTGCTCATTTGATACTTTATGTCTGTGTGTGAGATACTTGTATGATCATGTGTTTGATCATATTCTACTTTAATGATTGCTTGGATGACATTATCTTTTTATATCCTATATATGATCATTCACTTTGCTTGCTGATGAGTGCATGTTTTAATTCCTATCATTTTGAGCGCTCCACCAAGATGTATGTGACATGGAAGAGTGACCCATGATCCTAATCGATTGTGCATTTGCATTCAAAAGCAAATTTTAAATAATGCACAAATTTAGGGGGAGCTCTTGCTTATCACATACTTATCAAAAGCGATGATGTATTTAAATCTTATTATCATTTGTCAAAGCTTTGATCGATATGTTTTCATCAATTACCAAAAAGGGGGAGATTGAAAGTGCAACTATCCATGGGTGGTTTTCGTAATTACTAACAATATATAGCTCATTGAACTAATACTATTTCAAGATAACCATTTCAGAAAGTTCAATGATTGGCATGGCATGGATTAGGAATGTGCATCCCTCAAAATGCTAAGGACACATATTGGCTCAAGCTCAAGACTCTACATTTTCATTTTAGTGATCCAAGATCACTTTCAGTCCATAGGAAAAGCCAATACTATTAAAAGGGGATGAGGTGTTTCTTAATGGCTTGCTTGCTCAAAATGCTTAGTGATATGCTCCAAAAATCCTCAACCACTTTCTCATATCCACATATGTCCCAAACCAAAAGTCGAACTCGGCCCCACCGAAATTGTCTATCTGGCGCCACCGAGTTCACTTGACATAGCCACTGCTAGAAACCCTAGTCATTTCGGTCTCACCAATAGGGATCTCGGTCTCACCGACATGGGATTGCAAACTCTCTGTTTCCCTTCGTAACGTTTCGGTCCAACCAAGATGAGCGATCGGTCCCACCGAGTTCGCAATGCAAACTCTCTGTTTCCCTTTCATAATGTCTCGGTCTCACCGAAATGAGCGAATCGGTCCCACCAAGTTTGCGTGACAAACTCTGTGGTTAGCTTATTACCAAAATCGGTCCCACCGAGTTTGTGTAATCGATCTCGCCGAGATTACGTTATGCGCTAACCATAATTGAATCCGTCCCACCGAATTGACATGTCGGTCCCACCAAAAAGCCTAAAATTCACATTTTGAACTTAATCGGTCTGACCAAGTTTTCTGATTCAGTCCCACCGAGTTTGGTAAATTGTGTGTAAGGGTTAGATTTTGTGTGGAGGCTATATATACCCCTCCACCCTTCCTTCATTAGTAAGGAGAGCCATCAGAACGTGCCTACACTTCCAGCATTCATTTTCTGAGAGAGAGCCACCTACTCATGTGTTGAGACCAAGATATTCCATTCCAACCATATGAATCTTAATCTCTAGCCTTCCCCAAGTTGCTTTCCACTCAAATCATCTTTCCACCAAATCCAAATCTGTGTGAGAGAGAGTTGAGTGTTGGGGAGACTATCATTTGAAGCACAAGAGCAAGGAGTTCCTCGTCAACACACCATCTATTACCTTTTGGAGAGTGGTGTCTCCTAGATTGGTTAGGTGTCACTTGGGAGCCTCCATCAAGATTGTGGAGTTGAACCAAGGAGTTTGTACGGGCAAGGAGATCACTTACTTCATGAAGATCTACCCTAGTGAGGCAAGTCTTCGTGGTCGATGGCCATGGTGGGATAGACAAGTTACTACTTCGTGGACCCTTCATGGGTGGAGCCCATCGTGGACTCGTGCAACCTTTACCCTTCGTGGGTTGAAGTCTCCATCTACATGGATGTATGATAGCACCACCTATCGGAACCACGCCAAAAATCTCCATGTCTACATTGTGTTTGCTCCCTCCAAACTCCTCCCTTTACCTTCATATGCAAATATTTTACATTCCGCTGCTATACTCTTAGACTTGCATGTGTAGGTTGATTGCTTGACTTGTGCTAAGTTGCTAAAATCTGCCAAGACTTAAAATTGGGAAAAGGATAGATTTTTATTTGGTCAAGAAGTCTAATCACCCCCCCTCTAGACATACTTTCGATCCTACACCATTAATTGATAGTGTTTTACGAACACGCCGCCATTTCCCGCCATTTCCTCACCTGTTTCCCGCCACCCAGCGATATTGCGCATAGGCGGCGTGTGACACACGGAGGCGACAAGCGCAGCCTGTAGCACATCCACCTTTTCCAAGCATGCCAACCCACAAAAGCGCTGCCTCTACCATCAATCTCGTCGACGAGGAAAACAAGTAGGCGCCACGGTGCATCAAGGCCGAGGCACTCCCTGACAACGCGATGGACGATGCCGTGATGCGCGTCATCACCAGGGTTCAGCAGACCTTTGGTGCATGGCACTTGAGCACTGCGGATCAAGATAGGCATGTCAGCACCGACAGGCTGCAGCTCGCCGCACAACATGATCGATGGCGCGCCGCAGAGCAAGCTAGGCACGTCCGCGCCGATAGGTTGCGGCTCGCCGCATGGCGAGACCGTTGGAGCGCCGAAGAGCGAGAGGCACGGTGCACCGCATAGCAAGAGCGGATCCATCGGCGCTTGCCTCCTGTTGACACGGCGTCCCGGCTGGGTACACGTCCCGTGAGTACCCCCATTCCTCGCCAGGAGTGGGTAGAGGCCCTCGGCGCCGTACTTGCACCAGAGGCAAGTCGCGCCGTACTTGCACCGAACGCTTGCCGCACTGTTCGCATGGGTGCCGACGTTCGCCTTGTCCGTTGCCCGCTGGATGCCAATGCGCTGGTCCATATGCTCGGCCGCCTCCTTGGCCAGGTGTCCACCTGGGCGTAGTAGATGAACATGGCCGTCATCCTCGAGCTGGTGATCTCCGATGAAATAGCCAACTTGGAGCTCGAGATCGCGCTCCAGATGTACCACGAGCGTGTCGACCGCTTGGACGAATGCCTGCGCGAGTTCAGGCAGAGCCAAGAGCTACCATAGGCAAGGGCTGCTGGTCATGGCCTCATGGACGCATTTTATTTTGAAAAGTCGTTTCGACATGGATAGTTATGTATTCACAGCCATCATAGTATTGCTTTGTTTATTGCTCTTTTTCAATGTGTGTACTCTGTTTTCCATTCTCATATGTTCTGTTTCAATGTGTGTGTATACGCTTTCCATTTTGTATATGTGGATGATAACAGCTAGATTCAAATTAGTATACAAAACAAATAGAAAATGGAATTCATAATATATTTATATTAACTGTTCATTAGTTCATCATAGAATATATATATATAATATCATCACATATACGTGATGATTTTGAACTACTAGGTACAATACATAAAACTGAAAACGAACAATACTAAAACTAATGATCCCTCATGGGGCCAGTATTCCGGTAGCCCCTCGCCAGCAGCTCCCTGGTGTGCGGCGTCTTCCCAGTGCGGAGGCAGTACCCTGCCTCCTCCACCTCGCAGCGCTTGACGTACCGATCTGCATCTGGCTGGCAGACGCGCGCGGCTGGTCTTGCCATTTTGTTGGGCGCCCACCGGATCTCCTCGTCGGTGGCAAGTTGGAGCTTATAGGCCCACCTCCACGCAGCGACGAGGCGCCCAGCGCCTATGACCTTCCTCGCGAAGTACCCGTCTTCATACACCTCCTCGGCACGACGATGCACCCGCCCCCAAAGCTCGGTCGCCTCCTCATTCCAGGCGGGATCACGGGCTTCACAGGCCGCCTAGTACTTGGCTTCCTCCTCTGCCATCTCCTTCTTGAACGCCACTTCCCTGGCTTTCTTAGCCGGCTGCAGCGACTTCCAAACATAAAGATTGTACTGGACCCAAAACCAATCCAAAGTTGGGGGGTCCAGCACAACCTCGTCTCGCGGCGCTTAGGGGTCCTCGTCACTGCTATTTGAGTGAGCGTCCTTGGGGGTGGCGACTCCTCGTCGGTGCATAGGCAGACCAGCGGCGCCATGGCAGAGATTTGAGAGAGAGAGAGAGAGGGCGAGCGAGGGGAGGATGTAGATGAGAATGCAAGCAGGACGAGGTGAGCAAGGTATTATTTATTGGCGGCCGGAATCTAGATCGACGGCGACAGTACACACGCCGGTCGCTGGAATTTACGAGTACTGTAGTTTGAATTACACACGATTCCCGTAGCAAAATCTGTGTGTGAACATAATAGCGAACGGTTTCCAATGCAGAACCGTCTGTGATTAATGATTCCCACCACTCACCTACCAAACCTCGAGCCGCGAGATAGAGTGCAATCGTGTGGAGGCTGGTTGTCTTGACAGATCTTTACATTTTCTTTTTTGAACACCAAATATTTACATCGTCTGATGATTTTTTAACTCGCACACAAGTACACAAAAATATGATTTTTCAAACCGTTATGGTTAGGCGTTGCATGTAGATATAGTTCAAATTTGAATTACGGTCATTAAATGGTTAGAAAATCACTTAAATTTCTTTAAAAGGTCAAATGACCCCTGAAATTTTCCAAATTTTCACATGACAGTTGTATTAGTGCATGTTAAATGTAGAAAAAAATTAGAAGGCCGTAAGAGTAAGCTATCTCCCATTCGTCATCAAACATGCATTCTTCCCTCTCGAAACTACGAACCTTCTAATGAGTTGCTCCGATTTGTGAGGGGTGTGTGTCCAAACTTTCGTCAAACAGACCAATTTTTTTACCACATCATCCTGGTGGCATGACATTAAATCAAGCAAGGTTTCATGTTTTTCTGATGATTTTTTATTTTTTTGAAATTAAAATGCCATGGCACTCCATGCATGTGCCTATGCCTTGAGACCAATATGTTTGAAAATTCCTTCTAATTTACCGCACATGGAATTAACTTGCACACAAGTACACAAAAATATGATTTTTCAAACTGTTTTGGTTAGGCGTTGCATGTAGATGTAGTTCAAATTTGAATTACGGTCATTAAATGGTTAGAAAACCACTTAAATGTCTTTAAAAGGTCAAATGACCCCTAAAATTTTCCAAATTTTCACATGACAGTTGTATTAGTGCACGTTAAGTGCAGAAAAAAAAATTAAGGATGCAAGAGGAAGCTATCTCCCGTTCGTCATCAAACATGCATTGTTCCCTCTCGGAGCCATGAACCTTCTAGTGAGTTGCTCCGGTTTGTGAGGGGTGTGTGTCCAAACTTTCGTCAGACAGGCCAATTTTTTTACCACATCATCTTGGTGGCATGGCATTAAATCAAGCAAGGTTTCATGCTTTTCTGATCATTTTTTAATTTTTTGGAATTAAAATGCCATGGCACTCCATGCATGTGCCAATGCCTTGAGACCAATATGTTTGAAAATTCCTTCTAATTTACTGCACATGGAATTAACTCACACACAGGTACACAAAATTATGATTTTTCAAACCATTTTGGTTAGGCGTTGCATGTAGATGTAGTTCAAATTTGAATTACGGTCATTAAATGGCTAGAAAATCACTTAAATATCTTTAAAAGGTCAAATGACCCCTAGAATTTTTAAAAATTTCATATTACAGTTGTAGTAGTGCATGTTAGACGTAGAAACAAAATTGAAGGCCGGAAGAGGAACCTATCTCCCATTCGTCATCAAACATGCATTATTCCCTCTCGGAACCACAAGGCTTCTAGTGAGTTCCTCCAGTATGTGAGGGGTCTGCGTCCGAACTTTCGTCAAACAGGCCAATTTTTTACCACATCATCTTGGTGGAATGACATTAAGTCAAGCAAGGTTTCATTTTTCCTGATCATTTTTTAATTTTTCAGAATTAAAATGCCATAGAACTCCATGCATGTGCCCATGCCTTGAGACCAATATGTTTGAAAATTCCTTCTAATTTACTACACATGGAATTAACTCGCACACAAGTACACAATAATATGATTTTTCAAACCGTTTTGGTTAGGCGTTGCATGTAGATGTAGTTCAAATTTGAATTATGGTCATTAAATGGTTAGAAAATCACTTAAATGTCTTTAAAAGGTCAAATGACCCCTGAAATTTTCCAAATTTTCACATGACAATTGTATTAGTGCACGTTATACGTAGAAACAAATTGAAGGCCGTAAGATGAAGCTATCTCCTGTTTGTCATCAAACATGCATTGTTCCCTCTTGGAACCATGAACCTTCTAGTGAGATGCTCCAGTTTGTGAGGGGTGTGTGTCGAAACTTTCGTCAAACATGCCAATTTCTTTACCACATCATCTTGGTGGCATGATATTATATCAACCAAGGTTTCATGTTTTTCTGATCATTTTTTTGGAATTAAAATGCCATGTCACTCCATGCATACGTATGCATGTGTCCATGTCGTGAGACCAATATGTTTGAAAATTCCTTCTAATTTACTGCATATGGAATTAACTCGCACACAAGTACACATATATGATTTTTCAAACCGTTTTGGTTAGGCGTTGGTTGTAGATGTAGTTCAAATTTTTATTACGGTCATTAAATGGTTAGAAAATCACTTAAATTTCTTTAAAAGGTCAAATGACCCCTAGAATTTTCCAAAATTTCACATTACAGTTGTAGTTGTGCACATTAGACGTAGAAAAAAATTGAAGGCCGTAAGAGGAAGCTATCTCCCGTTCGTCATCAAACATGCATTATTCCCTCTCGGAACCACGAGCCTTCTAGTGAGTTGCTCCGGTTTGTGAGGGGTGTGTGTCCAAACTTTCGTCTATAACATCCCAAATTTTCAATTTGGAATATTATACATTAGAGCATCATTGCATATCATGTTTTATTGCATTTTGGTTGATCCAAGAAATTTCACGCAACTCAAGGACCCACGGAGAGAATTGGGGATTTCGTTATTTTCATATTTGAGTTTTTCTTGAATTATGAAAAGAGGATCGTTTGATTTTAATTATTTTTTTCTCTGAAATATTTCTTTTATTAAAAATAAAAGAGAGAGGATAAAATTAGTTCCTCAAAATAAAGAAATATCAGAGATTTAATATTAAAATCAAACAAGATTTTTGTTCGGAGTTTTCTCGTTATTTTATTTGAATTAGGAAAAATATGCGTTTTCCAAAATTGCATTTTAGGCCCAAATAAATGTTCACCTTGTCCGGCTTATTTTTAGAGGACGGGGAAAATTTATTTCAGGATTTTTGGAGTCTGTTTAGTATTTCTTTTCTTTCTTTTTCTGCACATCAAAATTATTTTTAAAAAAAGTCAACGGACTTAGGGCCGTACTCGGCCAGGACTTCTCGGGCCGGCATTTAAAGCCTGATGCCCCGATCCGCCCCAGCCTCCCGAAACACTAGCCCGCCCCGCCGCCCGATCCGCCGCCGCCGCCCTACCATCGCGAGCCGCCCCGCCGCGCCGCTGCATCGCCCCGCCACCCACGCCACCCCCCGCCGCCGCCCCGCTAGAGCCCCACGCCGTCGCCGACCCACCAGACCCCGCCGGAGTTCGAGGTAGCCGCCGCTGGTTTTTTTAAAACTGATCCGTTTTTTTATTACATAAACACTAGATCCGTTTTTTAACCGGTTCGGTTTATTTTTTCGATTTAGCTATTTAGCGAACGCCCATTTTTATGTTCGGTTTTATGAACGGTTTTCACCGTTTAGCCGCGGATAACGAATGTTCATTCGTTAGCCTGTTCATCAGTTTTTCTTTTTCTCAGATTTTCCGAGATTATTTTCGATCGCGATTCCCGATCCGATTTTTGTTCTACTATAACTTTTCGCTCGTTTATCGGAATCAGGCGATTCAAGCGCCTAGAGTTTCGTCTCGAAACCCTCTTTCCGTTTAACCAACTTAAACAAGTTTTTGCTACTGTAAAATTTGACCTAGTTCCAGATTAGTAAACGAAGCTTGTTTCTCTCGCCGTTTGAGTTTTGTTGCTTCGTTTGATTTGATTCTTTTTGCCAACCGGAGTTCTTAAGTTGGACTTTCTGGTTAGATCTCTTATTTGAGTTTTACCCGTGCTTTTGCTTGATTTCTTATTGTATGCTTGTTTGATTGTGATAGAGTACCCGGAGTGCGAAGCGTGCTACATCGAGTCTCTAGGTTTCACGGATCATCAGCAAGGCAAGTAACACTTTGATCATACCTCTTACTACCCAGTTTTCATTGCATTAGATCAACCGTCAAACATTGCATGGTTAGGATCTGAATTAAATTGTGGGGTTTGGGAAGTTGATGAGGTAGTACCTATTCACCTGTTTATTACTCAAACCCTGGGAGTTACTTCTACGTTGCTTATATTACAATGATATGCTAGTAGAAGTGGATTGGGTTTGAGTGTTCCATGACAGATGTGAGATTGTTAATTTAATGGTTCAACTAAGGTGGCAACTCTAATAGACATCTGGGTGGATTGAGGCACCTGGGGAACCCAGTGATTGCCTGTATTATTGGAAATCTCGGGGTACCGTGTGATTCTCCTATGGACCGCCACCGAGGCTCAAAGGGATCATGAGATTATTCATGTTGGAAACTTCCGTGTGTAGCCACATGCCATTATGGGCTCTGGCATAGTTGATTAAGTCGTGTGAACTCTTACAGTGGTAGACTAGCAGATGTAGGGGATGTAGGTGTACCGGTCTACCCATCGTAAGGTGCTAACGCTTCTGAAAGACTGTGTATCGGTCATCCGTTTCTCAAACATTATGTAGTGCGAGAAACCCAACGGAGGAGATCGAGTCTTGTGGGGAAAAGTGCACAAACCTCTGCGGAGTGCATAAACTAATCATGGTTAACCGTGTCCCCAGTTATGGACATCTTGAGTATCTAGTTCTTGGATTATCATGTGGATCTCATCACTCTTAATATAATTTGATTAGGTTTAATTATGATTACTTTTTAATTGGGATTGAGTTGGGTGAACCTTCTCCATGTTTAACAATCACCATGATAGTTAAATAAAATTTATTCCTTTGCAGTAGGGAAAAATGGCTTTACGCAAAAACATATCAACCATACAGCCTTCACCAGCCATATATGCATATAGTGATAACTTTATTCTATTCATTACTATCTTGTGTTACTGTCGGATTTCGGGTTCCGGCAGACCCTTGAGGTTCGAACACTGGGGTGCGCGCAGAGATTTCGCCTCCTACCTACCTGCACCCCTCTGCCATGCTAAGATCTAAACTAAGGAAAGAACAACACAAGAGACACAGGGTTTATACTGGTTCGGGCCACCGTTGTGGTGTAATACCCTACTCCGGTGTGTGGTGTGTGGATTGCCTCTCGGGCTGATGATGATGAACAATACAAGGAAGAACAGCCTCGCGAGGGTCTGTTCTTGGCTGAGGCGATGAACTGCTGGGAGGAGTTCAGCCACCTTTCTCTCTCTCCCTCTCTCTCTGCTCTCTCTTGCTGTGTGGGTGGCTGGTCCTATTTATAGAGGCCCTGGTCCTCTTCCCGAATATTGAGCGGGAAGGGAGGCAACAATGGCGGGCTAATTTGAAGGGGGACAGCAAGTATCAGCTATCCTGACAAAAGTAGTCTTCGCCTGTGCAAACCTCTGGTGATGACGCCATCTTGGGCTCCACGGTGACCTCCATCTCGTAGTCCTCCTGGTCTTGGTCTCGTTGCACCGAAATGGCAACCTTTGCTTGATGCCTTGGTACTCCGCGGCTGCGCTTGCCCCCTTTGCACCAAGGAGGAAAGGGGGACGCTGCGCGGGCTGGCACCCGCTTGGCGCCCTGAGTTTTCATGGCTTGCGTCATGGACACCTCGTGAGGTACCCCGCCTTGATCTCTCCACCTCCTCATGAGCCAGCCTGACGAGGCCGTGCCTAAGGAAGCTTCGCGTCGTCCCCCTCGCAAGGCTTGGCCCCTCGCGAGGGTCTTGGGTTTGTGTTGGTGAAGATGGGCCGTGCTGGGCCCCCTTTGAGCCACGCCGCATGCCGCAGGCAGGCAAGTCTGGGGACCCCCATTCCCAGAACGCCGACAGTAGTCCCCGGGCCCAAGGCGCGCCCGGACTTGGCCGTGCAGGGAGGCAGAAGGGCAAGAGCGAAGCGCCACGGGCCCTAACAGCCTACGGCCTTGGGCGTCGCGTGGCGGTTGATTGGAGTGGGCGTCTCCACTTCCCCATGGTGCCTCGACAACTGCACTGACTGGACAAGTCCCTGCATGCAAAACGGGTCATGATTACCTGCGATCATGGAGGTCGGCAGTTGGCCTCCACCGGCTATAAGTACGGGACGGCGTGCGCCCTTCCGGTTCATCTCCCCTTGCTTCTCCTTCTTCTTCATGGCCCCGTCGAGGAGGTTCTCGGCCGCAAAGAAGGGAAGGCTTGCCAGGCAGAGCATGCCTCTCCCCTTCCCAAGCGCGGCCGAGGGCGCCCCCGCAAACATCCTGTGGCCACCACGGCAGCTCCCCGCGGCCGCGGAGACGCTTTCCAGCGCGGTGGCGGGCGGATTGCTGCGGCCGGGGGGTGCGGTCCGGCAGCGCGTCCCCCTATGCCGCGCTTTTGCGCTGCAGAGGTGCTGCCGGAGTTCGTCGTGTGGTCGGCGGAGCCGACTAGCACCCGGCTCCCACTTCCTCGCTTCCTCCTCGGCAAGCTCCCGGCCGGTGCCCCGGGCGGCCTCTGGCTTCAGGCCGACGGCTGCTGCAGCCGGGCCTCATGGGTTTCACTGGAGGTCTCCGCAGCCGGGAGCCTGGCCCTGGCCCGCGGTTGGCAGACGCTTTCCCGCGCGCGTGGCCTGGGCCGTCGGTGCACCCTATACTTCAGGTTCGACGACGATGCCACCCTCTACGTGAGGGTGTTTGGGGAAGATGGTCACCGCGCAGGGTGTTGCCCCGAGGGCGACGACCGCGACCGGGAACCCGTCTCCGGCGATGATGGAGATGATGGCGCTCGCGTGGCTGGCGGCGCTCAGGGTTCCTCAAGCTACTCCGGTTCTTCTTCAGGCGGCGACTCTCCTGGTGGTGGCCGCAGCCAGCCCCCACGCCGTCGTATCTGCTTGGGGGTGGTGGCGCGTCCGCCCACCATCGCGCCCTGGTGAAGCGCGAGAGGGAGTCCGCCTGAGCTCCGGAGGCAGCTCGGGCTTCCCTGCGGGCCGGTGCGAGGCGAGCCGCACCAGATTTGTATTTTTCTCTTCCCTTTTCCTGCATAAAGAAGGACAGCAGTGTGGTGCCCCGCGGGGGCGTGTATGGGTTATTGCTGTTAATTATCGTTTTGCTTTCTTCATCGTACCTTCCGACTATGTGCCCGCGCGTGGATGGTTCCCGGCCCCGGCCATGGGGGCGACCGACCCAGGCCCTGTGTTTGTGTCGCGGTCCCCGAGGGGCATGGACTGGAGGGGTGCTCCTGCAAGGGGCCCAGGTCGCGAACCCTTTGAGTGACTAGGATAGGAACACTCATGAGGGCGCTCGGCTCTCCCCCTCGCGAGGCCTTGCACAAGAGAAATCGAGGCAGGAGCGTGAAAAGCCGAAGAACCGCGAGCCAAAGACGGCAACAACTTCAATAAAACTTCAAATGGAGAAGAGCAAGCCAACTGCGGAAAGCAAATGAAAAGCCGCGTCCGGCACCTAGTCTAGTCTTCGACGTCTTCTCACCAGCGCGGAGCTAAGTGCTGCCACTTGGCATGGGAGGGAGCCCCAAGGCCTGAGGCCAGCGCTCCTGAGACTCCGGGGCGTGTACAGCCCCAACTCATTATTACGTGAGAGTGTCACGGGCGGCGAGATTCACAGGCGTTCGCCTTGCTTCACAGGCTCCAGGCCTTTTCCGAAACGCGATAGCTTCACAGACATTCGCCTTGCTTCACAGGCTCCGGGACTTTTCCAAAACGCGATAGCTTCACAGGCATTCGCCTTGCTTCACAGGCTCCGGGCCTTTTCCAAAACGTGATAGCTTCACAGGCATTCGCCTTGCTTCACAGGCTCTGGGCCTTTTCCAAAACGCGATAGCTTCACAGGCATTCTCCTTGCTTCACAGGCTCCGGGCCTTTTCCAAAACGCGATAGCTTCACAGGCATTCGCCTTGCTTCATAGGCTCCGGGCCTTTTCCAAAACGCGATAGCTTCACAGGCATTCTCCTTGCTTCACAGGCTCCGGGCCTTTTCCAAAACACGATAGCTTCACAGGCATTCGCCTTGCTTCACAGGCTCCGGGCCTTTTTAGGGGTAGAACCTCTGGAGGTGCTGGATGTTTCATGCGTTCTGGACCGGCACTCCCTCCTGAGTCTCCAAGCGCGCTGAGCCGGGTCTGGAAACATGAACAACCTTGAACGGGCCCTCCCACATGGGAGACAGCTTGTGCAGCCCCTCCCTGGAGAGGACCTGCCTGAGCACAAGGTCTCCTACCTCGAGTGTCCTGGGGCGGATGTTGCGGCAGTGATATCGCGCAGCGCTTGTTGGTACCTCGCCGCTTGTAGCGCGGCTTCTCGGCAATGTTCCTCCCCCGGCACGAGGTCCATCCCCCGCATGGCGTCCTGTTGCGCCTCGTTGAACGCCAGGACCCGCGCGGAGTGACGTCTGACCTCGTGAGGGAGGACCGCTTCGGCTCCATAGACCAGGAAGAACGGGGTCTCCCCAGTCGGCTTGGTCGCGGTTGTGCGGATGGACCACAACACGGACTGAAGCTCATCGTACCAACCTCTGCCGCTAGCCTCCAGCTTCTTCTTGAACGTCCTGGTCTTGAGGCCCCTCAGGACCTCCGCATTGGCTCGCTCGGCCTGGCCGTTACTTCGGGGGTGCGCCACTGAAGCGTAGCATATCTGCGTTCCAAGGTTAGTACAGTATGGTTTGAAGAGGTTATTGGTGAACTGCGAACCGTTGTCCGTGATGATGCGATTCGGCACCCCGAACCGGCTCACGATGCCCTTGATGAACTTGACCGCGGAACCCGCAGGAATGGTGCAGACAGCCTCCACTTCAGCCCACTTGGTGAACTTGTCTACAGCAACGTAAAGGTAGCGGTAGCCCCCTGGCGCCCGAGGACACGGACCCAAGATGTCGAGCCCCCATACTGCGAATGGCCACGAAAGAGGGATAGTCTGCAAGCCCCCTGCCGGCTGATGGATCTCCTTGGCGTGGAACTGGCAGGCCTCACAAGCTTTCACTAGTTCAACGGCGTCATTGAGCACGGTGGGCCAATAAAACCCACTGCGGAATGCCTTGCCGACGAGGGTCCGTGACGATGAATGATGTCTGCAGTCCCCGCCATGTATATCTTCCAGTAGTTCCTTCCCTTGCTCCCTGGAGATGCAGCGCATGGATACATCGTTTGGTCGCTTCCGGTAGAGCTCTCCATCTCTGATGCAGTATGCCGTGGCCTGGCGTACCACTCGCTCTACTTCCTCCTCCTTCTCCGGCAGGGTCCCTTGCGTCAAGTAGCTCCGGAGCTCCGTGATCCAACATCCCTCCTGAGGTTCCATCGTCAGGAGCAGGCGTGCTCCTGAGGCCGGGCCACAGGCCGGAGCTCCACAGGCAGGTGGCTGGGGGAGCTCCTCCCAGGGCTGAGCCGTGTTTGATAGTGATGGCAAGGCTAAAGGCTTGAAGAGCCGTTCCTCGAAAACGCCAGGCTCCTGAGGTAACCGCCTGGATGCGCGTTTGGCGATGTCATCGGCCTCTTGATTGGTGCCACGGTGCATATGCTGCAACTTCAACCCCCAGAAATGCTTCTCCATCCTGCGGACCTCTGCAAGGTAGGCCTCCATGTGCTCATCCTTCGGCTCGTACACCTTGTTGGAGAAATTGACAAGGAGCTGCAAATCTCCCATGATGGGGAGGCGTTTCACCCCCAGGGCAGCTGCGGCCTTCAAGCCCACTATTAAACCTTCATACTCCGCTATGTTGTTGGAGACCTTTTCGCCTTGCTGGAAACAAAGCTGCATGGCGTAATAGAGTTTGTCCTGGGTGGGCGATATAAGCACCGCCCCAGCCCCTGCGCCGTGTCTGGAGAACGCCCCATCGAAGTACATGACCCAGCCTTCTGGCGCCTCGCTTCTCGGGGACAGGGACCGATCCTCGTCGGCCTTGAGGCCTGGCGCCTCCATCCATTCTGCCACAAAATCCGCTAACGCTGCTCCCTTGATGACTCTGGTCGTGCTGAATTCTAGTTGAAACGCTTGCAGCTCTATGTTCCACTCAGCGACTCTCCCAGCTGAATTGGGGCTCCTGAGCACCCTCTCCAGGGGGTATGACGAGACGACCTTGAAAATAGTGCCGCAGCTTGCGCGAGGCCACCAGTAGTGCGAGGAGGAGTTTCTAGGGCATAGGGTACCGCGCCCTTGCATCCCGCAACACTGTGCTGACGAAGTACACTGGGTGCTCAACGAGGTGGAGTGCGTCAGTGCTGGCGGCTTCCTTTGGAGACCATGGCGCCTCTCGAGACAATGAGGCCTCCTGAGACTGGCCACCTGGGAGAGGGGCCTCTCCTGCCTCTGGTGCGCCCCTCTGTGGTGGCTGGTCCTCATCAGCTATCGTGGCGGCTTCTGTGGGCCTTCCTCGTACCAGCTCCGCCTTGTCCCGGGCTACTGCCGCGGTTTTGATTCGACGCTCCTCTCTGACTGCCACCAGGGCTGCGCTGGCGGAGTAGGGAGTGGCGGCGAGGTAAAGCACCAGGGGCTCTTGAGGGCGCGGAGCCACCATGACCGGTGGGCTGGTCAGGTATCTCTTCAGTCCACTCGAAGGGCCCCTTTTTCTTCATTAGCTGGAAGAAGGGTAGTGCTCGCTCCCCCAACTTGGAGATGAAGCGCCCTAGCGCGGTCTCCCGCCCCGTGAGTTTCTGCATTTCTCTAAGGGTCTTTGGCGGGCTCATGTCTTCCACTGCCTTGACCTTCTCCGGGTTAGCCTCGATGCCTCGGTGAGACACGAGGAAACCCAAGAGCTTGCCCGAGGGGACTCCGAACACACATTTCTCTGGGTTGAGCCGTAGATTCACTGTGTTGAGGCTCGCGAAGGTTTCCTCCAGGTCTTGTATCAAGGTCCTGGCATCCCGAGATTTTACCACGATGTCATCGACGTAAGCTTCAACATTCTTCCCAAGCTGCGGGCCCAAGGTGATATGCATCAGCCGCTGAAAGGTCGCCCCTGCGTTACGCAGCCCGAATGGCATGCAGGTGTAGCAGTACACCCCATACGGGGTTAGGAAGGCTGTCTTCTCGATGTCTTCAACCGCCATCTTGATCTGGTGATACCCAGAGAAGGCATCTAGGAAGCATAGCAGGTCACATTCCATAGTGGAGTCGACGATCTGGTCGATGCGGGGGAGCGGGAATGGATCTTGCGGGCACGCTTTGTTGAGGTTGGTGAAGTCGACACACATGCGTTCCTTCCCTCCCTTCTTTGGCACAACGACAGGGTTGGCCAACCAATCTGGGTATCAGACCTCGCAAATGACCCCAGCGGCCTCTAATTTGCGGGTCTCTTGGATGATGAAGGCCTACTTTTTTGTGGACTGCCGCCTGTCCTTCTGCTTCACAGGGCGCACGTTGGGGCATACGTTGAGGTGATGCTCGATTACACTCCTAGGGATCCCTGCCAACTATTCTGGCTCCCAAGTGAATACCTTCTTGTTTGCGCGTAGGAACCCGACCAGAGCCTCCTCCTGCTCGGGTTTGAGGTGGGCGCCTATGGTGAAAGTGGCGTTGGTGGATCCGTCCTCATCGATGGGTATCCGCTTGGTTTGTGCCTTGTCTTCGGTGAACAACTGTTTCTTCTTGGTGGGCACAGCCCCCTTGGGCTCGGGGGCCTCCAAGGCGGCGGGTTGTGCCGATGCTGCTGTCTTGAAGACGAGCTTGAGCACCCGCAGAGCGTCCCCAGTGTCCCCGTGCACGGTGAGGACACCACTGCTCCCGGGCATCTTCATGAGGTTGTACGCCGGGTGCGTCGCGGCCATGAACTGGGCCAGCGCCAGGTAGCCGAGGATGGCGTTGTAGGGGAGGCCGATGGGGGCGATGTTGAAGTCGACCAGCTCCGTGCGGAAGTTGTCGTAGGTGCCGAAGGTCACTGGGAGCCGGACGACCTGCCCCCAGCACCTGAGAAGGGCCGGCTGGGCTGCAGCCGTTCCAGGGGTATGCAGAGGAGGTTGAAGGCCTCGACTGAGAGCACGCTGAGGCCTGCCCCGCCATCGATGAGAGTTCTGCTGATGGCCACCTGGCAGATGCTGGGGGTGCACAACATGGGGAGCGCGCCTGAGCATGCCGAGTTGGAGGGGTGGTCCTCCGAGCTGAAGCTCAGGCCGGTCTCGGGCGCCGCCCGATCCAGGGGAGCCCCCTGCCACGTGGAAGCGGCGCTGACCCGGCAGATGAACGGCTTGATGTGGTAACTTGTAGGCGGCGCCTGCGAGCCGCCCAAGAGGGCCGCGATGACTGGGGGTGTCGGTGCAGCGCGATAGGCGGGGGAGAGGTTGCGGGGCCCCATGGGCGCGCGGAGCGCGCAGGACGAAGAACCAGCTGGGGCGAGCGAGGGAGTTGCGGTGCGGCCGTCTTGGCGCACTGATGGATGCTGAGACGATGCTTGCCGCTCGTCCCCCGATGGGCCGGTGGCGGCGTTGACGGCAGGTGACGGGGAACGGCGTGGATGCCCGCCGACAGGGGCCGTCTGGGCGACGCGGGAAGCGAGTGCGGCCCAGCGCTCGGCGTGGGCCCGACGAGCGTCAGACATGGCGTGACGGTCGGAGGAGAACGGGGTGGTGGAAGACGAATTCTGGCGCACCCCTACCTGGCGCGCCAAATGTCGGATTTCGGGTTCCGGCAAACCCTTGAGGATCGAACACTGGGGTGCACGCGGAGATTTCGCCTCCTGCCTACCTGCACCCCTCCGCCATGCTAAGATCTAAACTAAGGAAAGAACAACACAAGAGACACAGGGTTTATACTGGTTCGGGCCACTGTTGTGGTGTAATACCCTACTCCAGTGTGTGGTGTGTGGATTGCCTCTCGGGCTGATGATGATGAACAATACAAGGAAGAACAGCCTCGCGAGGGTCTGTTCTTGGCTGAGGCGATGAACTGCTGGGAGGAGTTCAGCCACCTTTCTCTCTCTCTCCCTCTCTCTCTCTGCTCTCTCTTGCTGTGTGGGTGGCTGGTCCTATTTATAGAGGCCCTGGTCCTCTTCCCAAATATTGAGCGGGAAGGGAGGCAACAATGGCGGGCTAATTTGAAGGGGGACAGCAAGTATCAGCTATCCTGACAAAAGTAGTCTTCGCCTGCGCAAAGCTCTGGTGATGACGCCATCTTGGGCTCCACGGTGACCTCCATCTCGTAGTCCTCCTGGTCTTGGTCTCGTTGCACCGAAATGGCAACCTTTGCTTGATGCCTCGGTACTCCGCGGCTGCGCTTGCCCCCTTTGCACCAAAGAGGAAAGGAGGATGCTGCGCGGGCTGGCACCCGCCTGGCGCCCTGAGTTGTCATGGCTTGCGTCATGGGAACCTCGTGAGGTACCTCGCCTTGATCTCTCCGCCTCCTCGTGAGCCAGCCTGACGAGGCCGTGCCTAAGGAAGCTTCACGTCGTCCGCCCCGCGAGGCTTGGCCCCTCGCGAGGGTCTTGGGTTTGTGTTGGTGAAGATGGGCCGTGCTGGGCCCCCCTTTGAGCCACGCCGCAGGCCGCAGGCAGGCAAGTCTGGGGACCCCCGTTCCCAGAACGCCGACAGTTACCTTGCCAGCATATTCTATGTGCTGACCCGTTTTCGGGCTGCAACGTATCATGTTGCAGACTTTTCAGACGACGAGTAAGGAGCCTTAGGTCGTGGTCTTTCACTCAGTGATGCCATTGGAGTTGATGTACTCACTTTATCTTCCAAGCCTTCCGTTGTTACTGTATTAGATGGCCTTAAGCCATATTTATTGTAATAAGTTCTCTTTTGAGACATTCGATGTAATAAGTGTGTGATTGCCACTCTGTTATAAATCCTTCAAGTACTGTGTGTGTCAGCATTATCGATCCAGGGATGACACTTATACACAAAGATCAGACTATTTGAGGTCTGGTCGCTACAAAGATCGTATCAGAGCACACGCTGACTGTAGGACACGACCACTAAGCTAAAGCCCTAGATCACTATTCTCTTCTCATTTCTAACTCCTCTCCTTTTCCTACTCTTTAGGATGGCAGACGCAAGGAACAATTTTGCGCAACCGGATGAAGATGCCCCTTTTGGAAGACACTTGAAGGAAGTCACTAGGTACCTGAACATTGGAATACCAAGCTTCACCGGGACTTACAATGCCACTTTACCAGAAGAGGAGCGCTGGAAGATTCAAGTTCAAGTTCCAGGAAGGGCATTCACACCAGTCACTGAGCCCATAGAGTTTTCTTTCGATGCACCAACCTGGTGTCTAGGAAAGAGTATGGCAGCTCACATCACCATGGGACGCATTGGAGAGGTTTACCACAAGGATCTCAAGGATACTATCTACCAGATTTGTGGGTGCCGAGATAAGCAATGGGAGATGATCAGCACTAGGAAGGATAGATCCATTGCAGCTTTCATCCAAGAGTTAAACCAGCATATTTGGCGCCAGGAGAACCAGATGTGCGCAGGCATGATAGATCTGAAGAAGGCAATGACCAGGATCACGGAGCTTGAAGAAGAACTCAAGGCTACTCATGAAGATTATGAGGAGGAAATCGTCATACTAGTGGAGAGGAATGATGATCTGGAAAGGAAGCTAGGAGTTTTCATGGGAGACCCTGCACCAGGAGGAGAAGACGAAGAACCCCAGGAGATTCATCCGGAGGACTACATCATCATCGACGACACCGACTCGGACCCCGACGATAGTGATGATGACTATGTTGATGAAGCTGGAGCAGATGTCATGGAGTCTTCGATCGATCAATATTTCTAGTTGACCAGCAAAATAGCAGTAGTAGTCTACCATGTAAATAGTATAGTCCAATCACTTTGTAACGATAGATCTAGACCGATTGTATGCCTTGCTTGATTGATTGAGTGCTATGATTGTGTTTGTCTCATGTGCATATGGGTAGTGTTTTCTCACTAGACCTCATTCTATTCTATTCTCTTCTCTCTAAACCCTTAGATGCCTCCGAGACATGACCCCGAATTTACCTTTCCACCGAAGCTCACTCAGTTGATCCAGCAGCAGAATAACCTGATGCAGCTGTTAGTTCAGAACCAAGGCAACAACAACAACAACAACCCGCCACCACCACCACCAGTTGACAACTTAGCCCGTTTTCTGAGGTTGCAGCCACCGGTGTTTTCCAGTAGCATCGAGCCGATAGTTGCAAATGATTGGCTCCGCAGGATTGGAAGGGAGTTAACCACTGCAGGATGCACAGATACTGAGAAGGTGCGTTTTGCCGCACACCAATTGGATGGACCAGTAGCCTCATGGTGAGAGAATTACAATGTCACTTATCCTTTAGCCACTGTCACATGGGACCAGTTCCAGCAGGCTTTCCATACTGCCTATGTATCAGCAGGAGCTATGGCCATGAAGAAGCATGAGTTTCGCAACTTACACCAAGGAGGACACACTATTGGCCAGTATGTGGATGAGTTTAGTAAGTTAGCACGTTATGCTCCAGATGACGTTGCTATGGATGCAGCTAAGAAGGAGAAGTTTCTGGAGGGACTGAATGATGAGCTAAGCATGCAATTGATGGTAGCAAATTTCAATAACTACTAGGAGTTGGTGGATAGAGCTCTCATGCTTGAAGGGAAGCAGCAGCAGATTGACAGCCGCAAGAGGAAGTATGCACAAGGGAAGTATAATTCTGGAGCCCAGCAGAGATACTATTTCACCCCAAACTCGGGAGGACCTGTTCATAACCATGGAGGCCACACTCATAATGGAGGAAGTTCGCACAATCATAGTGGCCCCAAGAACGGCAATGGTAATGGAGGAAGTAGCGGACAGAACCGTTCCAACCCGGCAACACCCGCCAAGAAGGATCTAAGCCACGTTACTTGCTACAAGTGTTAGAAGACTGGACATTACGCAACGAATGTCCTGAAACTAAGAATGGAAATGTCAATGGAAGCTCTGGGAACAAGCCCAACCCTTTCGACAGGTGACAAGTGAACCACGTTAACGTGGAGGAGATTGAAGCCCAGCCAGATGCAGTAATTGGTAAGTTTTTGGTTAAGTCATTTACTGTAGTCGTTCTTTTTGATACTGGTGCATCTCATTCATACATATCAAGGGGATTTGTGGATAAGTATAAGTTGCCCACTAGAGTTCTTAAGACACCCATGTTAGTAACCTCACCCGGAGCAGAGTATATGGCAAGCCATGGATGTTTTCAGATGCCATTGGCCATAGGTAGGCATGTTTTCCCCTCCGATCTAATAATTTTGGAATCACATGGTTTGGATGTGATTCTGGGTATGGATTGGCTATCGATGTATGGAGGAAACATTGATTGCACAAGTAAGACAATTTTACTCACCACCCCAGAAGGAAGAAGGATCAAGTATGTATCCTGGCATGTGCCAAATAGGACTCAAGTAAATTGCTTATCGGGAGTAGTACAGGAGGAAGTACCAGTGGTGAAGGAATTTCCGGATGTATTTCCAGAAGAGTTGCCAAGCATGCCACCGGATAGAGACATAGAGTTTTTGATAGAGCTTTTGCCAGGCACTGGGCCAATATCTAAGAGACCGTACAGGTTGCCCGCACTGGATTTAGAGGAAATTAAGAAGCAGATTAAGGAGTTACTGGATAAGGGATATATTCGCCCAAGATCGTCACCTTGGGGATCACCAGTACTTCTAGTGGAGAAGAAGGATGGATCGTTAAGGATGGTTGTTGATTATCGTGGATTAAATGAAGTAACGATCAAGAACAAGTACCCACTGCCGATGTTCAATGATTTGTTTGATCAGTTGCAAGGAGCTAAGGTGTTTTCGAAGATCGATCTGCGATTAGGTTATCACCAGTTGAAGATTCGAGAGCAGGACATACCTAAGACAGCTTTTACCACAAGGTATGGGCTATATGAGTATACCGTTATGTCATTTGGCCTAACTAATGCACCTGTCTACTTTATGAACATGATGAACAAGGTGTTTATTTAGTTTTTGGATAAGTTTTTCATAGTTTTCATTGATGATATTCTAGTCTACCCGAAGAATGAAGAGGAACATAAGGAACATTTGCGTTTGGTACTTGGGAAGCTCAGGGAACATCAGTTATACGCCAAGTTCAGCAAGTGTGAATTTTGGCTGAAGGAAGTTGGATTTCTTGGACATGTTATATCCGGAGAAGGAATAACAGTAGACCCCAACAAAGTTGTCACCGTGACAAATTGGGAAGCACCCACGACAGTTGGAGTGATCCGGAGTTTTCTTGGACTCGCAGGGTACTACCGGAGGTTCATTGAGAATTTCTCAAAGATTGCAAAACCAATGACAGAGTTGTTAAAAAAGGACACCAAGTTCAATTGGACTGAGGAATGTGAGGCCAGTTTTCAGGAGTTGAAGAGATGCTTGGTTACATCGCCAGTGTTGATCCTGCCAGATCAACGCAAGGATTATGAAGTGTATTGCGATGCTTATCGTCGAGGACTTGGAGCCGTACTTATGCAGGAGGGAAGAGTTGTTTCATATGCCTCACGACAGCTTAAACCCCATGAGTTAAATTTATTCTACGCATGACTTGGAGTTAGCAGCCGTAGTACATGCGTTGAAGACATGGAGACATTTTCTTATCGGAAACCATTGTGAGGTATACACGGATCACAAGAGTTTGATATATATCTTTACACAGAAGGAGTTGAATCTCAGGCAAATGAGATGGTTAGAACTCATTAAGGATTATGATATGAAATTGCACTATCATCCCGGAAAGGCTAACATAGTAGCCGATGCGTTGAGCCGCAAGAGTCATGCCAATACCCTCATGACTGGAGGATTACCCAAGGTGTTAACAGAAGACCTTCGTGATCTATGTTTGGAGATAGTTCCGAGAGGTTATGTAGCAACTTTGGAGATTCAGTCTACTTTGATGGATAAGATTAGAGAAGCGCAAAAGACGGACAAGGAGATTGCCGAGATAAAGGAAAGGATGAGCAAAGGAAAAGCCAAGGGATTTCGTGAGGATGAGCACGATACTCTATGGTTTGAGGACCGCCTATATGTGCCCAAGGATCAGGAGATCAGGAAGTTGATTCTGCAAGAGGCCCATGATTCGCCATACTCGATTCACCCAGGAAATACCAAAATGTATCTGGATTTGAAGGACAATTTCTGGTGGACCAGTATGAAGAAGGATATTGCAGAGTATGTAGCAGTTTGTGATGTATGTCAGAGAGTGAAGGCAGAACATCAGAAGCCAGCAGGATTGCTACAGCCATTGCCTATACCCGAATGGAAGTGGGATAAACTAGGCATGGATTTTATCACGGGATTGCCCAGGACTCATTCAGGCTATGACTCGATATGGGTTGTAGTCGATAGACTGACGAAAGTAGCTCATTTCATCCTAGTAAAGACCACTTACACTAGTGCTAAGTTGGCAAAGATCTATATGACCAGGATTGTATGTCTGCATGGAGTTCCGAGGACCATTGTATCAGATAGAGGAACCCAGTTTACCTCAAAGTTTTGGAACCAATTGCATGAAATTTTGGGAACCAGACTAGAGTTCAGTACAACTTTTCACCCGCAAACAGATGGACAGACTGAAAGAGTAAATCAGATTCTGGAGGACATGTTGAGAGCTTGTGCACTAGACTATGGATCTAGTTGGGATGATAATTTTCCTTATGCAGAGTCCTCTTATAAAAACAGTTATCAAGCCAGTTTGAAGATGGCCCCTTTCGAAGCACTGTACAAAAGGAGGTGCAGAACACCGTTGTTATGGGACGAAGTTGGAGACTGACAGTTGTTTGGACCAGATTTGGTTAAAGAGTATGAAGAGAAGGTTAAGCTGATTCACGATAGACTCAAGGTAGCCCAATCTAGGCAGAAGAGTTATGCGGATTCAAAATGCAAGGAGACAATCTACAAAGTCAGAGATAGAGCGTATCTTCGAGTATCACCACTCCGAGGAGTGAAGCGTTTTGGAGTTAAGGGGAAGTTAGCACCATGTTTTGTGGGACCATACCGAGTTTTGGAACGTATGGGAGAAGTTTCTTACAAGTTGGAATTACCCGAAGGATTGTCCGGAGTTCATGATGTGTTTCACGTTTCTTAGTTGAAGAAGTGCCACACGGAGATGGCTGGAATTCCTCTGAGAGATACAGTGCGGCTAGAAGCGATACGGTTGGATGGTGATTTGACCTACGAGGAGAAACCAGTCAAGATACTCGAGTTTGCCAGCCGAGTTACGCGCAACAAGGTTATCAAGTTTTGCAAGGTTCAGTGGAGCCACCATACCGAGGATGAAGCCACTTGGGAAAGAGAGGAAGACTTACGAAAGGATCACCCTCACCTACTTTCTAGCCAACCTGAATCTCGAGGGCGAGATTCATCTTAAGGGGGTAGGTTTGTAACATCCCAAATTTTCAATTTGGAATGTTATACATGAGAGAATCATTGCATATCATGTTTTATTGCATTTTGGTTGATCCGAGAAATTTCACGCCACTCAAGGACCTACGGAGAGAGTTGGGGATTTCGTTATTTTCATATTTGAGTTTTTCTCGAATTATGAAAAGAGGATCGTTTGATTTTAATTATATTTTTCTCTGAAATATTTCTTTTATTAAAAATAAAAGACAGAGGATAAAATGACTTCCTCAAAATAAAGAAATATCAGAGATTTCATATTAAAATCAAACAAGATTTTTATTCGGAGTTTTGTCGCTTTTTTATTTGAATTAGGAAAATATGCATTTTTCAAAATTGCATTTTAGTGCCAAATAAATGTTCACCTTGTCCGGCTTATTTTTAGAGGACGAGGAAAATTTATTTCGGGATTTTTGGAGTCCGTTTAGTATTTCTTTTCTTTCTTTTTCTGCACGTCGAAATTATTTTAAAAAAAAGTCAACCGACCTAGGGCCGTACTCGGCCAGGACTTCTCGGGCCGGCCTTTAAAGCCCGGTGCCCCGATCCGCCCCAGCCGCCCGAAACCCTAGCCTGCCCCGCCGCCCGATCCGCCGCCCCGTCGCCCGATCCACCGCCGCCTCGCCTTGCGCGCCACCGCCGCGCCGCCGCATCGCCCCGTCACCCGCGCCGCCCCGCGCTGCCTCTAACCGGAGCCCGTCGCTGCCCCGCCGGAGCCCCACACCGCCGCCGACCCGCCGAACCCCACCGGAGATCATGGTAGCCTCTGCCGATTTTTTTTTAAAACCGACCGGTTTTATTTCGTAAACCCTAGATTCGTTTTTTTAACCGGTTCAGTTTAATTTTTTCGGTTTAGCTATTTAGCGAACGCCCGTTTTTACGTTTGGTTTTACGAACGGTTTTGACCGTTTAGCCGCAGATAATGAACATTCATTCGTTAGCCTGTTCGTTAGTTTTTCTTTTTCTCGGATTTTCCGAGATTATTTTCGATCGTGATTCCTAATCCGATTTTCGTTCTACTATAACTTTTCGCTCGTTTATCGGAATCAGGTGATTCAAGCGCCTAGAGTTTTGTCTCGAAACCCTCTTTCCGTTGAACCAACTTAAACAAGTTTTTGCTACTGTAAAATTTGACCTAGTTCCAGATTAGTAAAAGAAGCTTGTTTCTCTCGCCGTTTGAGTTTTGTTGCTTCGTTTGATTTGATTCTTTTTGCCAACCGGAGTTCTTAAGTTGGACTTTCTGGTTAGATCTCTTATTTGAGTTTTACCCATGCTTTTGCTTGATTGCTTATTGTATGCTTGTTTGATTGCGATAGAGTACCCGGAGTGCGAAGCGTGCTACATCGAGTCTCTAGGTTTCACGGATCATCAGCAAGGCAAGTAACACTTTGATCATACCTCTTACTACCCAGTTTTCATTGCATTAGATCAACCCTCAAACATTGCATGGTTAGGATCTGAATTAAATTGTGGGGTTTGGGAAGTAGATGAGGTAGTACCTATTCACCTGTTTATTTTTCAAACCCTGGGAGTTACTTCTATGTTGCTTATATTACAATGCTATGCTAGTAGACGTGGATTGGGTTTGAGTGTTCCATGAAAGATGTGAGATTGTTAATTTAATGGTTCAACTAAGGTGGCAACTTTAATACACATCTGGGTGGATTGAGGCACCTGCAGAACCCAGTGATTGCCTGTATTTTTGGAAATCCCGGGGTACCGTGTGATTCTCCTATGGACCCCCACCCAGGCTTAAAGGGATCATGAGATTATTCATACTGGAAACTTCCGTGTGCAGCCACATGCCATTGTGGGCTCTGGCATAGTTGATTAAGTCATGTGAACTCTTACAGCGGTAGACTAGCAGATGTAAGGGATGTAGGTGTACCGGTCTACCCATCGTAAGGTGCTAACGCTTCTGAAAGACTGTGTCTCGGTCATCCTTGTCTCAAACATTATGTAGTACGAGAAACCCAACGGAGGAGATCGAGTCTTGTGGGGAAAAGTGCACAAACCTCTGCGAAGTGTATAAACTAATCATGGATAGTCGTGTCCCCGGTTATGGACATCTTGAGCATCTAGTTCTTGGATTATCATGTGGATCTCATCACTCTTAATATAATATGATTGGGTTTAATGATGATTACTTTTTAATTGGGATTGAGTTGGGCGAACCTTCTCAATGTTTAACAACCACCATGATAGTTAAATAAAATTTATTCCTTTGCAGTAGGGAAAAAATGGCTTTACGCAAAAACATATCAGCCATACAGCCTCCACCAGCCATATATGCATATAGTGATAGATTTATTCTATTCATTACTCTCTTGTGTTACCTTGCCAGCATATTCTATGTGCTGACCCGTTTTCGGGCTACAACGTATCATGTTGCAGACTTTTCAAATGGCGAGTAAGGAGCCTTAGATCTTGGTCTTTCACTCAGTGATGCCGTTGTAGTTGATGGACTCACTTTATCTTCCAAGCCTTCCGCTGTTACCGTATTTGATGGCCTCAAGCCATATTTATTGTAATCAGTTCTCTTTTGAGACATTCGATGTAATAAGTGTGTGATTGCCACTCTGTTATAAATCCTTCGAGTAATGTGTGTGTCAGCATTACTGATCCAGGGATCACACTTATACACAAAGATCAGACTGTTTGAGGTCTGGTCGCTACATCGTCAAACATGCCAATTTCTTTACCACATCATCTTGGTGGCATGACATTACATCAACCAAGGTTTCATGTGTTTCTGTTTTTTTGAACTAAAATGCCATGTCACTCCATGCATACGTATGCATGTGTCCATGTCGTGAGACAAATATGTTTGAAAATTCCTTCTAGTTTACTGGACATGGAATTAACTCGCACATAAGTACACAAATATGACTTTTCAAACCGTTTTGGTCAGGCATTGCATGTAGATGTAGTTCAAGTTTGAATTACGGTCATTAAATCGCTAGAAAATCAGTTAAATGTCTTTAAAAGGTCAAACGACCCCTAGAATTTTCAAAAATTTCACATTACAGTTGTAGTTGTGCACGTTAGACGTAGAAAAAAATTGAAGGCCGTAAGAGGAAGATATCTCCCGTTCGTCATCAAACATGCATTGTTCCCTCTCGGAACCACGAGCCTTCTAGTGAGTTGCTCCGGTTTGTGAGGGGTGTGTGTCCAAACTTCTGTCAAACATGCCAATTTTTTACCATATCTTCTTGGTGGCATGCCATTACATCAATCAAGGTTTCATGTGTTTCTAAATTTTTTTGAATTAAAATGCCATGTCACTCCATGCTTAATTATGTCATAGCCGTTAGTCCAATATATTTGAAAATTCCTTCCAATTTACTGCAGATGGAATTAAATCGCACACAATTACACGAAATATGAGTTTTCAAACCGTTATGGTTAGCTGATGCATGTACATGTAGTTCAAATTTCCATTACCGTCATTAAATGGCTAGAGAATGACTTAAATGTCTTAAAAGGTCAAATGACCGCTGAAATTTTCCAAATTTTGACATGACAATTGTATTAGTACTACAAAATTTCTTGTTCATTTAAAACACAATCCATTGCCACTTTACTCCAAATTCGTCTTTCACAGCTAATAAAAATATCTACAACATCACACACAGTTGTTTTTTAGGAACAGTTTGCGATGAAAATATCTGGGTCTATTTAAGTCTCCCTCCTTAAGCTTCGCCAGCTCGTCTGCTAAAGTGTCGGCAACCCCCGAATCCACGAATCCCGATCCCCATTCACGCACCCCCTTCTTGCAAAGATGACGGCATGGAAACTCTTCAAGAAGGCACGTACGATGGCTGCGTCCCCCCCTGAGCGCCACCACTTGTGCCGAGAGCGCGGCCGCCTACGCCGAGAGTGCCGCCGCATCCGCATTGAGTGCGGCCGCTTCCGTCGAGAGGGCGTCTGTGGCAGCCGATAGGGCAGCTGCAGCAGCCGAGATGGCTTCGGCTGCTGCTGCGATGGGGGCTGCAAATACCGAGAGCGCTCGAGCTGCCGTCCATCCCATTGATGTCGTCCTGGCCCGGGTCGAGGCCATCCACGCCAAGATCGAGGATGCAGACGCCAAGATATTCCAGGCCACCTCGGACTCCAGCATGCAACCCACGTCTAAAAAGGCGGCAGTGGCCATGGAGCACGTGCTTCCTCATGAGGTCGCCAAGCGGGAGCTAGAGATGCAGGAGGCGGCGGAGATCGAGGAGCACCGGGAGGAGGACTTGCGCGTGGCCGAGGTCGAGGTAGAGAAGAGTCTATACGTCGAGGAATTGGCGGTGGAGTACCAACGCGAGCTCTGGCACAGCCACTCGTATGAGTACTACAACCTTGAGGGCTGCGCTGAGGACGAGGATGCGATCGACTTCAGCATGGGGACGCGGAGTCCACCAACGGCGGCATGTCGCCAGGATAAGTCATCGATGTCTCATCTCACATTGGCGACGCATAGGCCGGTGCAGCGGCGGATTTGTTAAAATTATGCGTACTTCAGCTTTGTTTTTAATGCCGGTCTTTTGTTAGAGCAATGTTTAGGTCAACTGGCTCTGTTTAGTTACTAAAATTGCTCGATTCAGTAAGTGTGGTATGTCTGTTGTCCGCCCTTTTATGTGCCCAAATTAGCAAGTGATGTTAAATTATGCAATGACATACCTAGGGAAATTTCCACCAAAATTTGAATTATCAAACTCATCCCATGCGCGTAAAGCAGAAGAATCGCTTGTGATGCACACAATCGTTCAAAGTGAATGGCCCGGCGGCATCGCGTGCAAAGTTTCCCTCCACGTTTCCAAAATTTTGGCCTACAACCAAAATATCTACCCCTACCCCCTTCCCCACCCCCTTTTCTCCCCGACGACAAGTCACATTTCCCATGTTTCCTCCTTCCTTCCTTAGTTGCTAAGCTATAGCCGCTTCCTCGCTCTCGCCGTCTCGCATCCTACCGCTAGGGTCGCCATGGTCTTCTTCAAACACCTCTCCAGCGGTTCCTCCTCCGGCGACGACTCCTTCACCAGCCGGGTATGCCTCTCTTCTCTCTCGGGCTATGACTTGGAATGAAGGATGTCGCTGGGAACGACACCTATGGGATCACAAGAATCCCTACTGTGGTTAGCGGGGCGCGGGGTCATGAGAAGAGCGGATCTAACAGGTAGCACACGGTTCGTTTATCCAGGTTTGGGCCGCGAGGATGCGTAAAACCCTACTCCTGCTTTGGTGGATTGTATATTTGTGTTCTTGAGCTAGCTATGGACCGCGAGGAGCTCCAAAAAGCCGAATCCTTCTCCTGGTCGCCTCAAGCCTCCTTTTATAGAAAAAGGGGTTGCCACAGTGGCACACAGGAGGTGGAAAGGGTACAGTGATGCGAGGTTATCCCTCGCATTACATGACAAGGCGCATTTAATGCGTCTTGCTTAGGTGTCCTTGCTTTATCGGGGGCGGGGGAGAGATCTGTCTCGTCCATCACCGCTCCTTCTTGTGTCGACACGTGCCCTGGCCAGCGATGCCTGAGATGCCACGTAGGTAGGCAGGCAGCTGAGGTGGCGCAGCGGTGGGTCTTCACGAAGATCTGCATGCCGCCACGCAGGTGCCTGCCCAGCTGGTTGGGTCGGCAGCTGCATGCATGTGGTGGTGGAGGTTTAGTCGGCGTGGGCCTGATGGTGGCCCCGTGGGTGTCCTCGGGAAGGGCCTTGCCGGGGCCCCGGTAAGGGTCTTGCCGAGGCGCCTGCTGTCATCCCCGGCAAGGCGCTTGCCGGGGGCCTTGTGGTCTTCCTCGGCTGGGATCCGGCCAAGGGTTCTCGTCTCCTTAGTGCGTATCTGATCTTGAATGTCTTTACAAAGATCTGCATGCCGCCACGGGGATGTCTCCCGAATCCTTGCCCTTTGAGGGAAGTGGACTCAAGGGTGATTTGCTCCGTAGGCGCGAGACGAGTCGCTGCGGCAAGGGTCTTGCCGGGGCTGCTAGAACTGTCTCCCGGCAAGGATCTTGCCGGGGGAGTCCGCTTCGTCCCCTTTGCTCTTCGTGGTATTGGCCTTGGCGTCGTAGTTCTCTTGAGCTTCGGTCTTACCCGGGCTCACCTCCCTTGCCTTGCTTGGTGTGGTGGTGCCCGTGGCTCAGACTTCCTGTGCACAGTTATAGGGGTACAAAAAGTGCACCCCTCTTTTTGTACACTGATAGGAGCCCCCGGGCCTGGGCCACACATAAGCGCAACGCGTTGTTGAGCTAGGACCAAAAACGGTGCACGGGCAGGCGGGGCGGTTTTTACCGCGGTAAGGTTCTTCGCGCGCTGCGCTTCCCACGACTCCCGCGTGTGGCGTGGCGTGGGGAGGTGCGTGTGACATGGGCTGCATGCGTGGGGTTGGTTCCCGCGGGCATCTGTCACATCATAATAAAGGGGCGGTTCGCGCCTTCCCCATAAACGGAGGGAGGCGTGGAGGCGCGGCCCATTTACTGAATGGGGCTGAGGCGCAGTCTTCAAGGCGTCCACTCCCCATGATCACGGGGTGGGGACTGGTTGTCTCACCTATCCCCTCGGTTCTACACGTCCACCACGTGTCTCCCATGCGCCTGGGGTGGCAAACGGTGGAGGCAGGAAACCGGGCCGTCGCTGGTTGGGGCGGCGGGTCGGTCCTGGCTCCCTGCCCCTTCCGTATCTTGATTAGCCGAGCGGGGCGGCCGAGCCCCAACCCCGATCCTTTATAAAGAGCGGGAGGGGGGATGGCGTCCCGCATTCTTTCATCTTCTTCTTCCTTCAGCTTCTACTCCTCCCTTCCATCCGTCATGGAGAGAGGGAATCCCGGTCCTTCAACAGTGGCAGCGAGGGTCGCCGCTCGACAACGCATCCCTCCTTCCCCTATGCCTGCGGTGGCAGAGTCAGCCGCGAGGGGAAGGGGGAGGGGGCGAGGCCGTGGGCGAGGCCGGGGCGCTCGGGGAAGAGGAGGACGGGGCGGCGCGCCGGCCTCGCCTCCGCCAGCAGCTCCTCCTCCAATGGAGGGCCATGTTGGGGATGACCCTTGTGAGTTCTTCGTCAGGCTGCGCCGGCCGCCGTGCCGTCGCCTTCGTCTCCCGACTCCATTTGCGCGGGAGATGGAGCTGGATCCGCCGGAATCATTGCGGTTGCACATGAGGGGCTGCGGGATCAGTGGCACGCGGGTCCGTGTCGACTTCCCCGCCCCTCACGTGATGTATCTTCGTCGGGGATGGAAGAGGTTTGCTCATATCCACCGCTTGACGGAGGGGCTCACTCTCCATTTTAAGCTGATGGAGGGTGGCCTTCTCTCCGTCAAGGTCTTTGGGTGCCTTGGGACCCGTGCAAGGTGCTGCGTGGAGAGCTCTTCTGATAGTGAAGACTCCTCCTCGGGCGGGAGTGACGAGGAGGACAGCGGCAGCGAAGACGAGGGTAGTAGGCGGCAGGATGACGGGTCCGATTAGGTGTCGGGTGCCGCTCCGTGCGGCACCGGTAACCCCATCATCCGCGTCGCCGGCTCCCTGAACTTCTCGAGGTCGTCTCCTTAGGCGGCTGGCGTTGGGAGGCTGCGTAAGAGGAAGAGGGCGGGCGGCAAGGCTGTCAAGTCGGAGTACGCGGGCTGACGTCCTGCCGCCTCGTCTTCGAGCTCTACTTCTAGCACTGCCATCACCATCCAGCATTTGGACGGCCACCAAGATGTTCTCTTGGTGTCTTCTACCACCCCTAGCTCGCCTAGGCGCTCCTTTTGTCCCTTTCGCCTCCTTGACCTGCCTCCCGAGGAGAGGGACAAGAAAGGGATTACGGGCACCTTATCTCTTTTTAGTTTGTAAGCCTTCGGGCCTTTGTTGAATTTAAAACTTGTAATCCCATCATTCATGTTTTTCATTCCCTATGGACGGTACCTGAGTGGAATGTTTTTTTAATGAAAAAGGGATGCTTGCCGGGTATTTGTTTGCGGGTGGAACCCACGACAAGGAGTAAATCCTTGATATCTTCAAGATAAACATTTCCTTGCCCGGCAATAGGCCTTGCCGTCTCCCCACTTCGCTCGACCTTCCTCACGCCTTCGGCGGATGCAGGGATGAGGCGTCTTCAGGCTCCTTGTTTCATCCTTTCGCTACCGCGACTACGACCAAACTTGGCCCCAGGAATGAGCCCTAGGGCCTAGAGTTATGGGAGCACGGTAGCTTAGGGGAAAACGAGGTTTCACATACCTCAGTCCATAATGGAATGCATGATAAGGGATGATGAACTTATCTCAAGCTGCAGTCCCCGGCAACCCTGGTTCGGTGTGGGTGAATCTTTGCTCTTGCAGCCCCCAGCAATACTGGCTTGCCAGGGGCTAGATGCTGGTATATTCCTCTTTTCTTTTCTCCCCAAGTGGTTTGGCACGGATATCTGTGTGTCCTGTGAACCAAAGAAGACAAAAGAAAGAAAAAGAGACGCACACTCGACCTCTAAGCTAGGGGTTAGTCGCTGCTAAGCACTATCAACCCTAACCAAGAACGAGACTCGACCTAGCATGCATGCTATAACTTAGGGCGCGAGCGCTTCATTTACTTATGCTCAGGGTCTGCGCCTGGCTTTGTACAAAGGGTTACATGTGTCATCGGCAAGGCTCGTAAAAAAGGTGGCTTGCTGGGGGGGCCGGCAAGCCGCGCCTCATGTGTAAAACTTGTGAAGATGCTCAATGTTCCAGGAGTTACTCACCGGAACGGCATATTCGGTCTCCAGGCAGACTACGCCGGGCCTCGTGACTCATATTACCCGATAAGGGCCTTCCCACTTTCGTGTCAACTTGTTGGAATTCTTGGCCGATTGAACGCGCCGAAGAACAAGGTCGCCTTCCTCAAAGCTTCGGGCATGAACCTTGCGGCTATGGTAGCGGTGCAAGGCTTGCTGGTAGCGCGCTGCTCTCACAGCCACCCGAAGACGATCTTCCTCAAGGAGCGTTGTGTCATCTTGCCGCAATTGCTCTTGCTCAAGCTCGTCATAAGCGAGTACTCGAGGTGACCCGTATATGAGTTCCATGGGGAGAACTGCTTCTGCCCCGTATACCAGGGCAAAGGGTGTCTGGCCGGTGGCTCGATTTGGTGTTGTTCTGATTGACCAAAGAACCGCCGGCAATTCATCAATCCAGCGCCTTCCACTCTTGCGCAGTCTGTCAAAGGTCCTTGTCCTCAGGTCTCGCAGTACTTCAGCATTTGCCCTCTCAGCTTGACCAGTGCTTCGTGGGTGAGCAACGGAAGCGAAACAGACCTTGCTGCCGAGGTCTTGAATATATTGCATGAAGGTGTGGCTTGTGAACTGCGTGCCGTTGTCAGTGATAACCCTATTGGGTACACCAAAACGGCACACCAGTCCTTTGAAGAACTTGACGGCTGACTGTGCTGTGACCTTCCTCACTGCTTCCACTTCTGGCCACTTTGTGAACTTGTCGATTGCAACGTACAAATACTCAAAGCCCCCAACAGCACGGGGTAAAGGGCCCAGTATGTCGAGCCCCAGACCGAGAAAGGCCAGGAGAGAGGAATGGTTTGAAGGGCTTGAGCTGGCTATTGAAGCTTCTTTGAATGGAACTGACACGCTTCACACCTAGTGACTAGTGTCGTCGCATCCTGGAGGGCGGTGGGCCAGAAGAAACCTTGCCGAAACGCTTTGCCGGCAAGGGCCCTTTACCCGATGTGGGATCCACATATGCCTCCATGTATCTCCGCCAACAGCCCTAGTCCTTCCTCTCGAGGGATACACTTCAATTTCACGCCGTTCTGCCTCTTTCTGTACAGGACGTCATCGACGAACTGGTACATAGTAGAGCGACGGGCTACTTTTTCCGCTTCTTCCTGCTCCTTAGGAAGTTCCCATGTTTGGAGGAATCGGACAGTATGTTGTGCCCACACTGGAGCCAGGGCTTGACGGCGAGGAATAAAGGCATTTCCTCCGCTACGGGAGCGGCTTTCTTGACGGCAAGAGCTTGATGCTCTGTCGGAGCTAGCCGTCCTGTGGCGGGCTCAGTGTCTCCGGCAACATCATTGCCGGCGGCTTCGGGGAGCTCGGCGGGAAAGTACTTGCCGGGCCCTGATTTTCTCCTCTTGTTATGTTCTGTTGATGGATAAACAGATGGCTGAGTTAGCCGAAGCACAAAGGTACCTGGTTCCATAGGTAGCTTGAGGGCAGCACGTTTTGACAGGTAATCGGCGATATAATTCTCCGCTTGGGGAACGTATTCTGCCTGTATACCGTCAAAACGCTCTTCTAGCTTTCTCACTTCATCGACGTAGGCCTTCATCAATGGGCTCTGGTAATCCTTGTTGACTTGCTTGATGACAAGTTGCGAGTGGCCTCTGACGACGAGTTTCTTGATTCCGAGGTCCGCCGCGATCCTAAGACCGGCAAGCAGCCCTTCATACTCAGCCATATTGTTTGTTGACACCTCCCTGGGGAAGTGCATCTGGATCATGTACTTGAGGTGCTCTCCGGTGGGCACGACAAGCAGTACGCCAGCCCCGGCGCCCAGTAAGGAGAAAGCTCCATCAAAGTACATGATCCAGTCGCAACTTGCCTCCTTGCCGGGGAGAGCAGTCTCTTGGGTTTCTTCGTCAGGCGCCGCGGTCCATTCTGCAACGAACTCCGCCAGGACTCGGCATTGAATCGTCGAGGTACTCTCAAACTTGATGCCAAAGCTGGACAGTTCCAGTGCCCACTCTACGATCCTTCCCACTGCGTCTGAATTGTGCAATATCTGTTGCAGAGGGAGGCGAGTGACGACAATGATTTCGTGCGCCTGGAAGTAGTGATGCAGCTTCCTGGAGGCCATAAGAAGGCCGAAGAGCAGTTTCTGCACACCGGAGTACCTCGATCTAGCCCCCTGCAGGAGGGAACTAACAAAGTAGACCGGGTGCTGCATCATTTTCTTCTTCGGCGACACTTCAATTGGCTGCGTCGTCTCAGCATCGGTGGCATCGGGCTCCTTCTCTGCTATTACCTCATCATCAATTTCTCTCTGCGCCACTAGTGCGGTGCTGACCACCTGGTTCGTTGCCGCCAGGTACAGCAGCAACGGTTCATGTGGCCTAGGCGCAACTAGTATTGGCGCGGAGGAGAGGTACCTCTTCAAATCTTGCAATGCTGCTTCGGCTTCTGGCATCCACTCCATCGGGCCCGCCTTTTTCAAAATCTTGAAAAAGGGAAGGGCACGCTCGGCGGACTTGGAAATGAACCTGCTCATGGCGGCAACGCAACCAGCAAGCTGACGCACATCCTTGACTCGCTTGGGCACTTCAATCTGCTCTATAGCTTTGATCTTGTCCGGATTGGCCTCTATCCCACACTGTGACACAAAGAACCCGAGAAGCTTGCCAGACGGGACGCCAAAGACGCACTTCTCAGGGTTCAGCTTGAGATTGATCTTGCGTAGGTTTGCAAATGTTTCTTGTAAATCTGATATGAGGGTTGCCCTATTCTTGGTTTTGACCACTATATCATCCATATAAGCTTCCATATTTCTATGGAGCCGGGGTTCAAAACCAATCTGGACAGCCCTTGCAAACGTTGAACCAGCACTCTTCAACCCGAAAGGCATCCGTATAAAGCAATACGTACCACATGGGGTGATGAATGCCGTTTTCTCTTCATCTTCCCTTGTCATGAAGATCTGGTGGTAGCCGGAGTAGGCATCGAGGAATGACAACAGATCACACCCAGCTGTGGAGTCAACAATCTGGTTGATGCGTGGAAATGGGAAGGGGTCTTTGGGACAAGCCTTATTAATATCTGTGTAATCAATACACAGCCTCCACTTCCCATTTGCCTTGCGCACTACCACCGGATTGGCCAACCATGTTGGTGGAGCACTCCTCTTACCAAACCCGCTGCTTCCAGTTTCCGGATCTCCTCTGTGATGAACTCTTGTTGTTCCAAAGCTTGCTTTCTGACCTTCTGCATGACGGGCCGCGCATGAGGACAGACAACAAGGTGGTGCTTAATCACCTCCCTGGGAACGCCGGGGATGTCGGATGCTTGCCATGCAAACACATCGACATTTGCCTGCAGGAAGGTGACGAGCGCATCTTCCTATTTGTCGTCAAGGGTGGAGCTTATGGTAAAAGCTCCTCCCGTGCCGTCCTCCTTGACAGAAACCTTCTTGGTTCCCGGCGGTGTGGCCCTGGACTTCTTGTTTCTGTCGGCGGAGCTCTCTGGCACGTCCTCGACGGGAGCGCTACACTCCGAAGAGGTGCGCTTGCCGGAGTGGGTGCCTGAGGTCTCACCGGTCTTCTTCTTTTGCCTTCCCGGGGCTCCAGCGGCAGGAGCAAGCACCTTAGCAGCGGTGGCTGTGCAACTTCTTGTTGGTAGAGTTGGTTAGCACAAATTAGTGCATCCTTCTTGTCTGATGGGACGGTGATGATCGTCACAGGCCCCGGCATCTTCAGCGTATTGTAGGCGTAATGTGACGCCGCCATGAACTTGGCCAGCGCTGGGCGGCCAAGGATCTCATTGTAAGGCAAGGGGATCTTGGCAACGTCGAACACAATCCTTTCTGTCCTGTAGTTCAGATCACTCCCAAAAGTCACGGGCAACGTGACCTTTCCCTTTGGTTGACTTCTTCCCGGGTTGACCCCCTGAAACATGCCCGTCTCTTCGAGGTCTTCATCAGGAATCTGCAATTTCTTGATCATGGCAGGCGAGATTAAGTTTAGACCGGCCCCGCCATCGACTAGCATCTTTGTCACCTTGAGGTTGCGTATTTTTGGTGAAACCAACAATGGCAAGCACCCGACTGCAGTAATGCGATCAGGGTGATCCTTAGTGTCAAAAATGATAGGTGTGCTGGACCACTTCAGCGGCCTTTGGGCATCAAACGATGGTTCGGCCGCTGTAATCTCACACGCCCACTGTTTAAGCTGGCGGTGAGAGGTATGCAGCGAGGCGCCGCCATCGACGCACATGGCCTCTGTAGCTTTCTGAAATTCTTGGTCACCAGACTCATCGTCCTCTTCGTGATCATCGTCTTCTAGCTTTTTGTCATGGCACCGGGCGGGCCTCTCCTGTTGTTTATCTTTGCGGCGACGGCCCGCCTGGCTGCCAGGCTGCTTGCCGGACCCCTCAGCACCGTCCTGGCCTTTCTCCTTGTCCCGCCTCTCATATTCAGCCCTCTGCTTCTCAGCAAGGAGATCAACCTGTCGGCAGTTCTGGAGATCATGGCCTTTGGTGCGATGGATCTTGCAGTATTGCTTGTCGGAGTTTCCTGGCTTCTCGGCAGCCGCCAAGGCCCAGCAGGCGACACATCCGGCAATTTCCTTGCCGGGGTCATCTGCCTTGGTTTTCTTGGCGGAGCCAGCATCGTCAGATCCCTCGACGGCAAGCACAACTTTACCTTTGTGCTTCCTGTTGCGGCGCCGGCCTTTCTTCGCCGGGGCGGCAGTATCCTCATCTGAGGAGTCGGTTTCCACGCCGGCATCTTCGTCGGGGTACTTCCTTCCCTCTTCAGCTCGGGCACATCTGTCAGCAAGAACATAGAGTTCTGCCACATCTTTCACGTTGTTCATTGCCAGTTCTTCCCGCATCTTGCGGTTACGCACATTCTGATGGAATGCGCTGATGATGGCAGTAGGGTGAACATCGGGGATATTGTACTATACCCGGCTGAACCTCTGTATATACTTGCGTAGACTCTCGCCTCCCTTCTGGGAATGACATGCAGGATGCTTGCTTGGCCATGGGCTTGGTGACCTCCAGTAAAGGCGCCTTATCGTTGCGGGCTCCGGCGGCTTGCATCGCGATGGTGTAGATGCTGAGGAACTCAGACGGGTGAGTCTTGCCGTTGTACTTTCGCCAACGTCAAGTTTGACGGTGCGGTGAGTGGGCCACTGGAACTGCCCCAGCTCATGGGTAAAAGCCGGACAGCCTACCTCATAAGGTAGGCCTCCAGGTCTCTCTGAGTCCGGGTGGTTCACAGCAGGCCCTGCTCGCCTGTCTGACTGGTGGCGCGCTCCGCGCCGGCGCTCGATATTGGTTCGAGCGTCTTCATGGGCTCGTTCCAGAAGAACTTGGCGCTGGTCATAGTGGGTCCGCGGGTCAGACGATGCTATGGAGATGGCGTCGCCCGTGATGTCGCCACGAGCCGGCGTCCACGATACCGGATGGGGGAGAGGTGAATGCACCGTGGTTGCGGCGCCGCCGGCTTTTCCGCCACTGGTCTGCGGGACTCCATCGGAGCGTCGACCCAGGGGCCCCATAGGACTTGGTTCTTCTTTGTTGGCCACCGCAACAAGGCTTCGGATAGTGGCTCTCCATTCGTCGAGTTTCCCCATAGTGGGAGGAAAGTCGAGGAGCAACTGCGCGCGCGCCAGGGCCTCTGCTGGCGTCGGTGGCGGTGAAACCTGCATGGATCGCGACGCGCTTCGACTTCTGATCATGTCAAAAGGAGCTCTATCATGACCCCGCGGTCGCATGCCGTCTTCACCAGCACCTCGGCGAGTGGCCAGGTCTTCTACGTCCCGGGAGTGGCACTTGGGGCTCTTCCCGCGGCGACACCCGGGATCTTCGGCGTGATTACGCTGTTCGTCGCGCGCTGCCTGGGAGGAGCGCGCTGTTGGCGCCGGCATGGGAGTCTTGGAGGTCCTTCCGTTGCCTTCGGGCGGGGCGGCGATGACCTTGGAAGGCCCCGCTCCACCCGCGAAGGGCCTGGCTCCGCATTTGTATTTGGCGACGTGTGGCCCATTACCAAGCGCACAAACATCGCCGCCTCCCAAACTCCGGCTGCTGGGATGGTGTTGGTGTTCGCGAGCAGCGCCCCGGGTCTTTTCTGCGACCGGTCCGCTGCTCGCCCGCGTCGGGATGGGCTGTCCGGCTTCCGACTGGCCAACTGCCACCATCATCCTTTTCTTGGGTGCCATGATGATGAAGAAGCGCCGAACTAACTGCTAAAGCCGATTCTCACAACTGCGTCCCCCTACCTGGCGCGCCAAAGATGTCGGTGGGAACGACACCTATGGGATCACAAGAATCCCTACTGTGGTTAGCGGGGCGCGTGGTCATGAGAAGAGCGGATCTAACAGGTAGCACATGGTTCGTTTATCCAGGTTCAGGCCGCGAGGATGTGTAAAACCCTACTCCTACTTTGGTGGATTGTATATCTGTGTTCTTGAGCTAGCTATGGGGCGTGAGGAGCTCCAAAAAGCCGAATCCTTCTCCTGGTCACCTCGGGCCTCCTTTTATAGAAAAAAGGGGTTGCCACAGTGGCACACAGGAGGTGGAAAGGGTACAGTGATGCGAGTTTATCCCTCGCATTACATGACAAGGCGCATTTAATGCGTCTTTCTTAGGTGTCCTTGCTTTATCGGGGACGGGGGAGAGATCTTTCTCGTCTGTCGCCGCTCCTTATTGTGTCGACACGCGCCCTAGCCAGCGATGCCTGAGATGCCACGTAGGTAGGCAGGCAGCTGAGGTGGTGCAGCGGTGGGTCTTCACGAAGATCTGCATGCCGCCACATAGATGCCTGCCCAGCTGGTTGGGTCGGCAGCTGCATCCATGCGGTGGTGGAGGTTTAGTCGGCGTGGGCCTGATGGTGGCCCCGCGGGTGTCCTCGGGAAGGGCCTTGCCGGGCCCCGGCAAGGGTCTTGCCGAGGCGCCTGCTGTCATCCCCGGCAAGGCGCTTGCCGGGGGCCTTGTGGTCTTCCTTGGCTGGGATTCCGCCAAGGGTTGTCGTCTCCTTAGTGCGTATCTGATCTTGAATGTCTTTACAAAGATCTACATGCCGCCACGGGGATGTCTCCCGAATCCTTGCCCTTTGGGGGCAGTGGACTCAAGGGTGATTTGCTCCATAGGCGCGGGACGATTCGCCGCGGCAAGGGTCTTGCCGGGGCTTCTAGAACTGTCTCCCAGCAAGGATCTTGCCGGGGGAGTCCGCTTCGTCCCCTTTGCTCTTCGTGGTCTTGGCCTTTGCGTCGTAGTTCTCTTGCGCTTTGGTCTTACCCTGGCTCACCTCCCTTGCCTTGCTTGGTGTGGTGGTGCCCGTGGCTCAGACTGCCCGTGCACAGTTATAGGGGTACAAAAAGTGTACCCCTCTTTTTGTACACCGACAAAGGATTTTTACCCAGCGGTTGATTTGAGTCATTTCTTCCTCTTGTAGCTTTGTAGGACCATCAGTGGCAACGAATGGAGCGGGGTGGCTGAAGATTTATCTGCTCGTTGTCACCATCAATCTCCATGCGTGAAGCTAGTTGCGTTTGATTCTATGGACAGTGGGAGGATGTTTCTGGCATGTGCAGAGAAGGTTAGACCCTCTTTCATTGTTACAAATCATTAGTTAGATGTGATTCAGACACTGTCACGGTCCCAAGCCATTCATACCACACCTTCAACCAAATGCATCCTAAGACAGTGTCACAGTTTGTACCTAGTATCTTAAATTGTTGCCATCTCATTAGCGGTGCCATTAGAAAATTATTTGGCACCGCTTCAGCAGTCTGTGCAGCCAACTTTGGTCCACACATCCGGGCAGCCAGGCAGTAAAATACTAAATCTTTATGGCACAAAGGAACTAGGCATCGGAGCAACTACGTGCTCCGGTGTCTGGGTCCCTGATTTTTTTTCCGCTGCATCGGCTCGCCAGTGCAGGGCACCGGTGCGAGATGTAGCAACAGTTGTCTTTACCCCAGTTTTGGCATACATAGTGGACTGCCTTAGTGCTATTAGTTCTATGTTACTAAATTTGTGCATGTACACACTTGTTAGTATCAATTTGCTGTCATCCAAATATTGTCGCTATGCTGTTGCAGTTATATTTACCTTCCTCATAAAATGTTCAAATTGTTATTTATTGCACATGAGTAAGGACTTGTAGCATCGTTGTAGTTAATTATAGCTTCTGATGTTCCAGAATTTGGTTATTGTCTCAGTACCAATTATTTCATTTGCACATTTGATCTTTTTGAGAAGATATGTCATAATTAACATGTTTCTTCATTTTTTCAAAATAAGCATTGGTGATTTTCTATGTTGCTATAGACCCATTTCCCCTAAAATTGTTACTGGTCTAGTTTTAAATATTATGGGATGAACGAAAGTGTTCTTACTTGGAGTTGGTTGATCAAGAGTGGCCACGGTCTTTGAAGATGTGCCTAGCGAAGCTCTGGAGCATGTATGAGGAAGAGAACAGACGTAGGCTTAGAGAAACTGTTGTCAACACTGAAGAATATTTGAAGATGCGGGATAAAAAGTTGAAGGTGGAGAATGAGCTCGGATTTTTTTTATCAGACTTGGCTAAGATGGTGTTGGCGAAGGAGGAGGCACTTTCCCAGTTGGCCCGTGCAAAAGAGGTTCTTACTGAACTAAAAGAAGAGGTGGATAAGATGAGTCTGGATGATCTCGATTAGGGAAATGAATATATTGTTCTTATGAAGTTGAAGTAGCTATATGTTGTATTGTGTTGTTTTCATGTAGCTACCGTACTGTGATGTTATAATATATTTATGTGCATGATATGAAATTGGCAAACAACTATTTGATATGAAATGTGAATTTGCATAATACTATAATTATTAATTGTAGACTAATAAACCTGTTAAATGTGGCATGGACCTTTGCAAACTATTCTAGCAGTAAAAGCGCTTGCGATAGATAGCCCAATGCCACATAGTTTTCTTCATCAAATTGTGTGTGACATAGTTGATAAAAGCAAATAGTTAACCAAGGCAGACCTTGTGTGATAGTTACACCTTTCACACATGAGCCTACACATAAACTGTGTGGGATGTACGTAGGAACATAAACGTTTTCCCTGAATTGACTATGTGGGATGTACATAAGAACGGAAATGTATCCCTTGGATTGACTGTGTGATATACATACGAACGGAAATGTTTTTCTGGGATTCACCATGTGGGATGTACATACCTACGGAAATGATTTCCTCGGGTTACCTTCTGGGATGTACATACCTACAGAAATGATTGGGTTTCGATGCCTCGCCCGATCACACACGGCCCCAGCCTGTGTCCCAGGAGGGCCTATCCCCGACGATTTTTGGGTCGTGTGGGAAGGACCCCCCCTATCGCCCACACTCACTTGGCAACGGTTCGAAATGCCGTCGTGGAAAGGGGTTAAAAACCAGTTGTATAGCACTGACGCATACCAGTGAAATGCATGGGTTGAGAAATATGAAGTTTCCAACAAGTTCTATAGCTGTAAGATGGAGAAGAACAGTTCTGTCAGTGAACACATACTCAAAATGTCTGGGTATTATAAGCACTTGACTCAGCTAGGAGTTGATCTTCCAGTTGATTGTGTCATTGACAGTGTTCTTCAATCACTGCCACCAAGCTACAAAGGCTTCGTGATGAACTATAATATGCAAGGTCTGAACAAGACAATTCCTGAGCTCTTCGCAATGCTTAAGGCTGCAGAGGTAGAAATCAAGAGGAGCATCAAGTGTTGATGGTTAACAAGACCACTAGTTTCAATGAAAAGGGCAAGGGAAAGACAAGGAACTTCAAAAAGAATGGAAAGCAAGTTGCCACTCCCAGGAAGAAGCCCAAAGCTAGACCCAAGCCTAAAATTGAGTGCTTCTACTACAAAGGAACTGGTCACTTGAAGCGGAACTGCCCCAAGTATTTGGCGGATAAGAAGGATGGCAAAGTGAACAAAGGTATATTTGATATACATGTTATTGATGTGTACCTTACTAATGCTCGTAGTAGCGCCTGGGTATTTTATACTGGTTTGGTTGCTCACATTTGTAACTCGAAACAGGAGCTATGGATTAAATGAAGATTGGCTAAGGACGAGGTGATGATGCGCGTCAGGAATGGTTCCAAGGTCAATGTGATTGCCGTCGGCACGCTACCTCTACATCTACCTTCGGGGTTAGTTTTAGACCTGAATAATCAAGGGTACGAGTCTGTGCTAAATAAACAGTTTTTAACCCCTTTCCGCGACGGCATTCGGAACCGTCGCCAAGTGAGTGTGGGTGATAGGGGGTCCTTCCCACACGACCAAGAAACCGTTGGGGATATGCCCTCCTAGCACACACACTCGGCAAACTAAGGTCGTGTGCGGCCGACGAGCACTCAAATACAGAAATATGTATAGTAGTGCTAAAAAATACAATTATACAGGCGAAATCATTTCCGGTCGTAAGTACATCCCACACAATCAGTCACCGCTAAACGTTTCCATTTGTATATACATCCCACACAGTCACTCCAAGGAAAACGTTTGCGTAAGGTGGCGAAACGCAAATAGTTTTGAAGAGAATGTCGTGTGTGATTGTTCATTGATCCAACACGGTTTATTCCTAGAAACTATGTGCATTGCCTAACGTCATCGCCCACGGTGTTTTCTCATTAACCGTTTGCAATAGGAAAACCCAATTAGCAAGCTAATTGGCCTCCCTATTATTAATAATTCATTTACTAATCTAATTGACATTCATATTAAGAACATAATATATTCAATTTCCATATTAAGGAAGCAGGATTTCATAATTGAAATACATCAGAGTACAACATGATATAGCTTCAGCACTCAGCTACCCCATTACACAACTGCACCAGCAGCAAGTTTCACATGCAACATCTAGAACCTTTCGAAATTAGCATCATAGACGGTACATAGAGAGATGCATCTCATCTGGAAAACTGCTGAAGGTGAAATCGAATATTGAGCCTTCATTCATGTTGAAGGTCTTTGCAACTTTAGGCCAGTGCCTGTAGATGATTGACCGTCCATCCTTTGACCTCTTCAGGAACACTTCAATATTGAACCGTGGGTGTTGTATGAAAACTTTCCTCGCCTCCTGACCACAAAGGTGGTTTGAGAGGTAATCATCAGTGAACCCTGAAAACAAGGATGTGCATAAATATCTTCTCTATATTGGAAACGGGGGCAAGGAATAAAAAAGGCAAGGTATAATAGTTAGTACCATCTTGTAAACCTCAGTGCTTCCCATTGTTTCCCTACAACACATATAAGGTAGTTAGTCATCAGGTTAAGTAAGGGTTCTCATGCTATCAGTAAACTATGTTGATGAAAAATAAGCACATTGCAGATTCATCAGATTAATTCAAGCCACATGGAAAACCCATTTATCCAAACCAAGCATGATTAAGAACTAGGAAATATAGAACTTGTATATGTTTCTCATGTATTAAGTGCAATCAAATTCGATTTATTCCTCACATGGTATACAATAAGAGAATGCAGCCACAGCAATTGAACATCGCATTGTAGAATTGAACCAAGCAGTTAACTAAACACCACAACAAATGAACCAAACATTAAATAAGTACCACATTGCACAATATAACATACTCCTAATAGAATATCAGACAGTTAACCAAACCAAGCATGCTTAACAACTTGGAAATATTGCACCCTGAAGAATTGAACATCACATTTGCAGAATTGAACCAAGCAGTTAACTGCACACCACATTGCACGACATATAGAACATATACACTGTAGCAGAAGATTGCATGGTAAAAGTAGATAGCACAATTCACTAGAATTTGTTAAGGAAAGGTAGTAGCTAGCAAACTGAACATGGGTCCTTATAGTGAGCTAATAAGACAAGCTACTCCTCATTGTCGAAGATATCAATGACGATTGGCTCCTTGGACATGGAAGAGGGTGAGGCCTCTGCATCGTGGGTGCCCTTGTTGTAGTGGTGAGTTGCGTGAGCCGCCACAGGCACCAACCTGTTGGCTCTCGAGATGAGGTAAGCACGTGCATGCTGAGAAAACACCTCGTAGTCTTCGTCGAAGGCACCAACGGTGGCCTCGAGAAAACGCCATGAACTTTCATTTAAAGCAGCCAACTGCGTCATGGCATCGGCGCGCGAGGCATCAACGGTGGCCTCGACGATGAGGTGCTCCTCCAAGATCTAGGGGTCAGCACGAATGGCAGCCATCGCGACCTCATCCTCCCATGTGGCCGCGATTTGCTTCTTTGCTGCCAAATGCTCCTTGAGGTCCTGGCTATACTGTGTGCACAATGGCTTAGGCCAGCACTTATTTGGTGGAGGGGTCGGTGATTTGGGTGAAAGGTGTCGCGCTCGCACCAGCGGTCGAGGCATGTGGGATGTGGAAGGAGGAGGAGAATGGGGGTCGGGTGTGGATTACCTGCCTGGATAGGCGAGGCCGAGCAGCATGAAAGAGGGTCGCCGGCGAGGAGGCGGCGCTGCAAGCAAGGAGTGAAGGTTTCAACTTGGAAAGGAAGGCGGAAACAGGGGAAATATGGCTTTTGGTAAGGGGTGGGGGCGGGGAGGTAGATATTTCCACGGAAGTAGAAAATTTGGAATCGCTTTAGCAAAAAGCTGGTGCGCAAAGTGTCATCAAACACGGTCCCTTATTCAGAGCGGGTTGTGGACTGTAGCCGTCGCACCTTCTCGCTTAAGACGTGTGCGTACTATACTCCGATGGTGCTCCAAGATATTTTGTGTTGCATCTCACACAGTTGGTTATAATAAATTGTGTGGGATCTACTTGATATTTGGTCTTGATTTGAATTACATAATGAGGTCACAGCGGCAATGGACGGTGTTTGAATTGCTATACCTTTTATCTGCGGGGATAATAAAAGAATTGGAATTATTTTCAGGGTTCGTTTGGACATTTTTATGCATTAACTGAGTTTTTAATGCATTTATGTGCATAATTCAAATTTGAACTACATGCACATTCTCCAGTGCATATAAATTGGTTGAAAAATCAAATCTTTGTCCTTGGGTGCATGCGTAGGTCCCATGCAAGAAATGGGAACGAATGCCAAACACCCTGCCATGTCACTCGGTCGCAAACATTGAGATAACTGGTTCTTAAATTCTAGTAAATCCAAAACTCGTCTGAAATTCATGAAACTTGACATGCTATCATGGAGCGGCATCAACATGTCATGGTAAATTTTTTGTCCCATTTGGGAAGGTTTGGGTATATGCTTCTCACAAACCAGAGCTTCTCACAACAAGCATGATGGTTTTGGTAGGGAACGCCCCACCTTTGGGGACGAAACGATATCCATTACCTCTTATTGGTTTCAAAAAATTTCTCGTGTCAACATAGAACAACAGGAGTGTTGTGTTATTTTTTGTGATATTTTGGGGTTCTTTTGGACATTTTTATGCATTAAGTGAGTTTCCAATGCATTTATGTGCATAATTCAAATTTGAACTACATGCACATTCTCCAGTGCATATAAATTGGTTGAAAGATCAAATCTTTTGTCCTTGGGTGCATGCTTAGGTCCCATGCAAGAAATGGGAATGAATGTCAAACACCCTGGCACCATCACTCAGCCGCAAACATTGAGATACCTGGTTCTTAAATTCTAGTAAATCTAAAACTCGTCTGAAATTCATGAAACTGGGCATGATATCATGGAGCACCATCAACATGTCATGGTAAATGTTTTGTCCCATTTGGGGTAAGTTTGGGTATATGCTTCTCACAAACTAGAGCTTCTCACAATAAGCATGATGGTTCGGTAGGGAACGCCCCACCTTTGGGGACGAAATGATATCCATTGCCTCTTATTGCTTTCAAAAAATTTCTCGTGTTAACATAGAACAACAGGAGTGTTGTGTTATTTTTTGTGATTTCTCGGGGTTCATTTTGACATTTTTATGCATTAACTGAATTTTCAATGCATCTATGTGCATAATTGAAATTTGAACTACATCCACATGCTCCAGTGCATATAAATTGGTTTAAAAATAAAATTGGTGTCCTTGGGTGCATGCTTAGGTCCCATGCAAGAAATGGGAATGAATTTCAAACACTAGGGCACCGTTCATTGACGGCAAAACATTGAGATGCCTGGTTTTTAAATTCTAGTAAATCCAAAACTCATCTGAAATTCATGAAACTTGGCATCCTATGATGGAGCGGCATCAACATGTCGTGGTAAAGTTTTTGTCCCATTTGGGGCAGGTTTGGGTATATGCTTCTCACAAACCAGAGCTTCTCAAAAAAAGCATGATGGTTTCGGTAGGGAACGCCCCAACTTTGTGGACGAAACGATATCCATTGCCTCTTATTGCTTTCAAAAAATTTCTCGTGTCAACATAGAACAACAGGTGTGTTGTGTTATTTTTGTGATTTTTCGGGGTTCGTTTGTACATTTTTATGCATTAAGTGAGTTTTCAATGCATTTATGTGCATAATTCAAATTTGAACTACATGCACCTGCTCCAGTGCATATAAATTGGTTGTAAAATCAAATCTTTGTCCTTTGGTGCATGCTTAGGTCCCATGCAAGAAATGGGAATGAATGTCAAACACCCTGCCACCGTCACTCGTCAGCAAACATTGAGATACCTTGTTTTTAAATTCTAGTAAATCCAAAACTCATCTGAAATTCATGAAACTTGGCATGCTATCATGGAGAGGCATCAACATGTCATGGTAAATTTTTTGTCCCATTTGGGGTAGGTTTGGGTATATGCTTCTCACAAACCAAAGCTTCTCACAACAAGCATGATCGATTCGATAGGGAACATCCCACCTTTGGGGACGAAACGATATCCATTGCCTCTTATTGCTTTCAAATTTTTTTCTTATGTCAACATAGAACAATAGGAGTGTTGTGTCAATTTTTGTGATTTTTCGGGGTTCGTTTCGAGATTTTTATGCATTAACTGAGTTTTCAATGCATTTATGTGCATAATTCAAATTTGAACTACATGCATATGCTCCAGTGCATATAAATTGGTTGAAAATTCAAATCTGTGTCCTTGGGTGCATGCAAGAAATGGGAATGAATTCCAAACACCAGGGCACCGTTGATTGCCGGCAAGACGTTCAGATACTTTGTTTTTAAATTCTAGTAAATCTTAAACTCGTATGAAATTCATGAAACTTGGCATGCTATCGTGGAAGGGCACCCGACATGCTATGGTATTTTTTGTGTCCATTTTGAGAGAAGGTGCACTCGAATAATGACAGCCAACAAAGGCATTTTGATAAAATAGCTGCCACTTTAATATCTCAAACGTTTGTATAATTCAAACCATGTGCGTTCTGTTAACCATTCACGTGACGCCACGTGTCTTGGTTTTAATATCTATAGGAGGTGTCGTGTGGACAGCTGCCTGACTGAACGGGAGGCGTGCGAGCGCAGTCCGGTGCGCAGGCTCACCGGGAAGCGTACAAACTGTTCAATGTAGGATCTGTGCATCTCTTCAACGCAAACGGTTCAGATTACGGTATGCAAATTAAAGCCAGACTTCAACGCTAAGCAAGAGACACTGCGATTTTTCAAAATATGCAGCTAAAAATCAATAGCACTATATATTTTTTGCAAATAAAATTCAGTAATTAAGCATAGATTTCATTCATACTAGAGATTAAGCATCCGTTCTCATCGGGAAGCGAGACAGCCTTGGACCGCGGCCCGCCTCGCTCCCACTGGTCTATATTAATGGTGCCTCCAAGTGGCCGCACCCCCCCGATCCTCGCCACACACACGATTCCTCTCTCTCTCTCTCTCTGCCCGAATCCTCGACGACGCTCTGAGTCCTCAAAGCCGTCAGTGTATGAGGATGCCGCCGAAGCGCCCCATCGGAGGGAGGGGCGTTGTTGGGACTGCTGAAGCACCAGAGCATGGCGTGAATATGGAGAAGGAGGTTTTTGTCGCCGCCGACGAGGTGGAGAACGAGGCTGCCAACAAGTGGAGGCGGGTCGAGAAAGAACCGCAAGCGACTCCAGCAGGCCTAGACTTCATCAACAACCTCCTCGATGATATGTTGATAGTCATCATATCCCTCCTCCCAATCAAATATTGGGTGAGGACAACTGCCCTTTCCGGCGGTGGCGCACCCTATGGCTTCACACCCCTGTTGACCTCCTCGACACCCACAAGCTCTGCCATGGCTATCGCCAAAGCTTGGATGTGTTCTCCCAGATCCTCGGCAGTCACGATTGCCCAATCAAAGGCCTTATCACGGGCAAGTTTCGTTCCAATGGCAAGGACCGAGCCAAGCTTGACGAGTGGTTCCGATCCCCCACCATAGATCAGCTCGAGAAGCTAAGTTATAATGATGGGCATATGCGCTTGCTGCCAACATCCGCGCTCCGCTTCGCGCCCATGCTGCGCATCGCCAAGTTCATGAACTACCATCCCCCCTTAATGACGTGCCCGCTCTTTTTCTACCACGACTAAAGCACCTTGAGCTCGTCGTCGTCCGCATCCCAAAGGATGACATGGAGCGCGTGCTCCGCTGCAGTACTGCACCCGAGTTCCTTCGTCTTCAGGCGATGAATTGGTCGAGTACCTTACACATCACCTCTAGGACTCTCTGGTCTATTTATGTGTGTTGCTGGTGCTGTAATGAGAGATCACAAAAGGTGGACCACAATATGGTCATCCAGGACACACCTTCACTTCAGAGATTACTTGTAGTTGATCAAGAAGGTCCATGATAACCCACAAGCATACGGGATCACAACAGTTTTCGAGGGTAGAGTATTCAACCCAAATTTATTGATTCGACACAAGGGGAGCCAAAGAATATTCTCAAGTATTAGCAGCTGAGTTGTCAATTCAACCACACCTGGAAACTTAATATCTGCAGCAAAGTGTTTAGTAGCAAAGTAATATGATAGTAGTGGTAACGGTGGCAAATGGTAACGGTAGCAAAAGTAATATTTTTGGGTTTTGTAGTGATGGTAACAGTAGCAGCGGAAAAGTAAATAAGCGAAGAACAATATAGGAAAAGCTCATAGGCATTGGATCGGTGATGGAGAATTATGCCGGATGCGATCGATCATGCAACAGTTATAACATAGGGTGACATAGAACTAGCTCCAGTTCATCAATGTAATGTAGGTATGTATTCCGAATATAGTCATACATGCTTATGGAAAAGAACTTGCATGACATATTTTGTCCTACCCTCCCGTGGCAGCGGGGTCCTATTGGAAACTAAGGGATATTAAGGCCTCCTTTTAATAGAGTACCAGACCAAAGCATTAACACATAGTGAATACATGAACTCCTCAAACTACGGTCATCACTGGTAAGTATCCCGATAATTTTCACTTCGGGGTTAACGGATCATAACACATAATAGGTGACTATAGACATGCAAGATCGGATCAAGAGCTATCATATATTGGTGAAAACATAATAGATTCAGATCTGAAATCATGCCACTCGGGCCCTAGTGACAAGCATTAAGCTGTGATGCTCGAATCGTTAAGCTACCGTAACCCTCTGCTAATGATGCCACGTCACCACGATTAATGTGGTTAATGTCACGTTAAAACAGATCCAAAATTCAAATTTATAATAAAGTCAAGCAATAAAGTTTTCAAACATTAAAACTAAAATGTTCTATATGTGCCAAATAATTCATAAGTAAATATGGTGAAGAAACCACACTTGTATAAAATGTGTAAATACTCAAAAATGAATAAAATACTAGCAAAAAAAATTAGTTAAATGATTATAAAATAATAAACAATTACAAACTATTTTATATTAGGTGCCAAGTTAATTGTGGTAGTGGCATAAGTATTAATAATATTTTAGGTACGACTTGTGTATTTCATAAAAATAAAATTTAATAAAACAGAAAAGAAGAAATAAAAGAAAATAGAAAACAGTAACTAAACAAAAAAAGGACAAAGGGCCCCCTTCCCCACTGGGCCTCTTGGCCCAGTCGGCTCAGCCAACCAGGCCGACCCGGGCCACCCCTGCCTATACCCCCCCATTCACCACGGTAACCTAGCCCACTACCCCACCACTCGCACCCCCACCCCCACGATCCACTTCCCTCCCATACCGAGTGGGATCGGGATCGGGCCAACGCCCGGTCACCGCCGCCCAGGTCCCGCCGTCACTCCCCGGCCACCGTCGCCCTTCCCGTCGCCGGATCGTCGGCGCCCCGTCCCCGTCCTCCTCCCCGATCCAGAACCGGTTCGGGGCATGACCTCGACGCCGCCCCGCACCGCTGTCACCGAGCACCATTCGCCGGAGCTCCTCCGTCGTCGCCGGATCTCGCATCCCCGTCCTCCACAACGGCATCCACAAGCCATGCTGACCCCCCTTCTCGGAATCGCTATGAGCCGCCCCCGTTTCCCTCCTCTTGACCCGCGTTCACCACGTCGCTCGCCGTACCCCTACGCTGCACGCACGCGTCGCCATGGGCTACGCCCACACGCCGTCTGGCCGGCCCTCGTTAACGTTCCACCGTTGTCCGCGGCCACCTCTGCCCGCCCGCAACCTCGCCTGCCCGCGCGGAAGTCTACTCATGATCTAGTATAGCGAACATGCAACTTTCCCCCTCCGGTTCATCTATCTGAAAACATGGAACACCGGGGATACTTTCCCGGATGTTTCCCCCCTTCGTTGGTAGCAGCTAGTACTGCGTTAGGTCACCCCTAGCACAACATATTGCCGCGTCTTGCTTTGCGTTACATTTGATTGCTCTGTTATTTATTGGGTTCCCCTCTGTTAGTCCTTTCCGGTAGACTCCGAGACCATTACCGATGTCCGTGTGCTCGACTACATCGAAGATGACCCATCCTTGCCAGAGCAACCAGGCAAGCCCCCTGATCACCAGATATCGCCTATACTTCTCTATACTACTTGCATTAGAGTAGTGTAGCATGTTACTGCTTTCCGTTAATCCTATTCTGTTGCATAGCCTGTCATTGTTGCTACAGTTGTTGATATCTTACCTGCATTCCTAAATGCTTAGTATAGGATGCTAGTTTATCATCAGTGGCCCTACATTCTTGTCCGTCTGCCGTGCTATACTATCGGGCCGTGATCACTAGGGAGTTGATCAGGTGTATATACTTTTATACATATACATCATACATGTGATGACTAAAGACGGGTCGGCTCGTAGAGTACCTGCAAGTGATTTCGATGTGGGGGCTGAAGGGGCAGGTGGTTCCATCCAGGTAGTGGTGGGCCTGGGTTCCTGACGGTCCCCAACTGCTACTTTGTGATGGAGCGACAGGGCAGGTTGAGATCATCTAGGAGAGAGGTGGGCCTGGCCCTGGTCAGCGTCCGCGGTTACTTCAAAATAACACGCTTAACGAGATCTTGGTATTTGATCTGAGTCTGGCCACTAGCCTATACGCACTAACCAACTACGCGGGAACAGTTATGGCCACTCGAAGTCGTGGTATCATCTGAAGTCTTCTTGATGTCTGTGACTGAGCGGCGCGCGCCGGATTGGACTGGAATGCCTGCTCTTGTATTAGGGAGGCTAGGTCTGCTTACCGGCCGCGTTCGCAATGTGCAGGTGTGCAACGGGCAATGGGCCCAGACCCTTGCGCCATAGGATTTAGACTGGCATGCTGACCTCTCTGTTGTGCTTAGGTAGGGATGTGACGTGTTGATCTTCCGAGGCCGGGCATGACCCAGGAAAGTGTGTCTGGCCAAAGGGGATCGAGCGTGTTGTGAAATGTGGTGCACCCCTATAGGGAAGTTTATCTATTCGAATAGCCATGTCCCTCGGTAAAAGGATGACCCGGAATTGTACCTTGACCATATGACAACTAGAACCAGATACTTAATAAAATACACCCTTCCAAGTGCCAGATACAACCCGGTGATTGCTCGCTCACAGGGCGACGAGGGGAGGATCGCCGGGTAGGATTATGCTATGCGATGTTACTTGGTGAACTTACCATCTACTCTCTTCTACATGGTGCAAGATGGAGGCGGCCAGAAGCGTAGTCTTCGACAGGACTAGCTATCCCCCTCTTATTCCGGCATTTTGCAGTTCAGTCCACATATACTACCCCCTTTCATTGATACCAATGCAAATGTAGTGTAGCTGGTTGCTTGCAAGTACTTTGGATGAGTACTCACGGTTGCTTTGCTCCCCCTTTTTCCCCCTTTCTATATCCGATTGTTGCGATCAGACGTTGGAGTCCAGGAGCCAGACGCTACCGTCGATGACGACTGCTACTGCTCTGGAGGTTTCTACTACTACGTGCAGGCCGCTGACGACGACCAGGAGTAGTTCAGGAGGATCCCAAGCAGGAGGCCTGCGCCTCTTTCAATTTGTATCCCAATTTGTGCGAGCCTTCTAAAGGAAACCTTGTTTAACTTATATCTGTACTCATATATTGTTGCTTCCGCTGACTCGTCTCTAATCGAGCTCTTGTATTCGAGCCCTCGAGGCCCCTGACTTGTAATATGATGCTTGTAAGAGTTATTTTATTTGTAGAGTTGTGTTGTGATATCTTCCCATGATTCCCTGATCTTGATCATACACGTTTGCGTGTATGATTAGTGTACGATTCAATATGGGGTGTCACAAGTTGGTATCAGAGCCGACTGCCTATAGGAATCCCCTTCCACACTCCTTGGCTAAAGTCGAGTCTAGACATTACAAAACTTTTACTAACATGGATGTGTGTCTTATGGGCCCATGTCGCCATTGAGTGGTATTAGGATCTTTTATTCCTCCTCTATACTCTAGGAATCTGATCTCTCTTCTACTCGGGTTAAATGATTTTGCTAACTCTAAACTCTAGGTTCTCGTAAATACTTTCTCCCGGAGAACCCCTCACTCCAGATAATTGCTTGGTGCACCAGAAGATTCTGAAGTTACTCTCTGATGTTTTTCCAACACCTATGTGCCCTTCGCCGTTGCGACCCCTACCACCGATAAATCCTTGTGGGTAACATCCTACATTTGTTGTTCATATTTTCAAACCCAGTTGCTCTTGTTATTACAATATACCTCGAAATTCTCTCTTTTGTTCTGAGATTACTTTGTGCCTACTGCTTTGCAGTTCTTTGGCACCTGAATACCCCTACGGATAATTACTCGCGCTTGCCGAGTATCCGTTCGTTCACCGTTGTTCATGTGTTTAACAAAGATACTTCGAAATACTATCCGATCTTTCAATAATCCTCTCCAACTATTTCTCTGCTAATACTTATCTGCTTACATTATGGTTACTTCCATATATCTAGCAATACTCATTAGCATCCTTTTTCATCATAATTTCGAGCATTTGATTCGATTTGTTTGTGAATAGTTGCGATCATCAGTCCTAATTAGAACTCTTACTTTAGGCTCAGATGTCACCCCGGACATGAGCTGGTATTCGACAAATCAAACCTTGATTGATTTTTGATCTATGTCTATTCTACTTAATTGTCTTTGATCAGAGCCTGTTCTTCTGATCCCCCGTTTTGGAAATCATAATTTCCTTTGCATTCGAGCTTTGAATTAGTCAGATTTTTCTATAATTTGATATCCTTGCATTCTTTCTTCTTATGGTTGAGTACCGATGCTCATATTAGATCCCTTGTGAACCACCAGGTCCTTTGTGGGGTTCTATCCGACAGCGTCCTTCATATAAAGTAACCTTGTGAGCTTTTCCTTAGATACAAAATGCCTTTAGTAAATGGTATCCCCCACTCTTGTCAACCATACTCTGCTTCCGGTCTTGAGTTATTTACTTGTGAAGTTTGTGGTATATGCTCCTAAGATGCCCCAATGGGTTGAACCTATGTCTTCCCTAAATCCGTGTGAACCTGAAGATTATGCGGGTTATATCTACCAGTGTTTCTTCGGGTAACATTTCAACGCTACAACTTCTTCGAATGCGAGAAGTGAATGGAAAGGTTTGCATTAGACAAGTGGGAGTCGACCTTGAGCCTTTGTGTTCATGCCCATGGACCCGATGTGGAACTAATCATTGTAGCTTCTTGTTATAATAATAATCCCCTTGTGATAAGTTCATCTTGTATCTATCTTTGGTCTTTTGCAATCGTGGTTCCGGCCATATTGATATTCTTTGATTCTTTTTCTCGAACAAGTTGAAGTACTTGTCTTCCACAGATCATTACACCTATCCAACCTGTATTCTGCTCTACCTTCGATTATACCCTCTGGTATCTCGAGAATATCACGGAACTACATAACATATTATGAGTTCTTCGTTAACTATTATTCTCATCGACTCCAATTTTCCCCCGGGTTCTGAGTTATTAGTCACTCGAAAACACCGATTAGTGAATCTAATCAATGCTGCGATTCAATACTCCTAGTACTTTGTTGTTGAGAAGTTTGATAAATCCTTCAAGCCATTCCTAGCCTGATCGGCTACATCATTTTTGTGCTAAATTTTAACTGTGCTACCTGGTCCTTCTTCCCGGAGCAAAATTTTCGATGGTGAGCTAAGCTTACTTCGATCTTCCTCGTCATATCATTTCGCCTTGAACATCAAGCTTGATTTCGAGTTTGTGTCGTAACCATGGTTCCAATAACCTTGCGATTCATCATTCCTTTGACTTGATGTCGTCGCTGATTGATTACATCTTCATGAAATCTCTCAACAAATGTGTCATGATCGTCATCAACATTCTGAGCTCTTCAAGGATATCGATCGAATTCATGGTGAGAAATACCATCCTTGCCCCTTGATGATTTGTGTTATCATCGACAACATCCTTGTCTTCCCTCAACACAAATGTGTTCATGTTTTGGATTGATTCTTGAGTTCCTTGCTATCCAGCATCTATTCTTCTTTACCTTGGAGTATTACCATCTTTTATGTCAAGAATGTTGTGAGAATTGCTCCACCTCTTAAGAATTCTTGGGATGGTGATACTTCTTGCCATATTCCTTCATTCCTTGGTCCCTATGTTGTTTCTAACCGGAAAACCGATAATTGAATTATGTTGTGCGAGTTCAAAACTTCTAGCAATCCTATTGCATTGAAGTTAATGGTCGATAATTCATTCTTAGACCATTGGTTATCAAATCACCATTCTAACTTTGATCATGCTACCTAAACCCATATTTCGGGTGGACCTTCCAACCAATGTTTAACAATGTATGTTTTCCTTGAGCATACCTCTTTATATCATTTGATCTGACAAATGATATCTCCTTGTTCACAAAAGTGTGGAAATCCATCTTTTGAAAATCTCAAATGAATTGTCGCTGAGTCAATTAGCCACCTCCTCACTCTCCTTGATTTAATGATGAACTCTTGCTTCGGAACTTGCTCCCACAGTTCAATTCCCAAGAATCTTACAATGTCATCTCGACAATTTGTGTTGCACCTCTCTTCTCAGGCATCTCAAGTCTGCGGTATCCTGATGCCAATCAGAACTGGACCTGGGTGAGATATAATGGTTGGAACATATTTCCAAGAGTTATAACATTGGTCTTTATATGACCTAGTAAGATGATGTCATTCCTAGCACACCTGGCCGGAGGACCTATTGTTATAGTTTCCTTTTCAGCAAGGTTATCCATTCTTCCATGAGGAAATTGTAAGACTTATTCTACAAGTTATTCCTGATGGATCCTTTGTGTTTCCAAAGTCTAATCTTCACCTATTGACCATGTCCAAGCTATCTCGAAGCATGTCCGTGGTACTTCGATTTTCAATAAGAGCATTGAAAGCGCAATGCTAAGGTTTCTTTATCCATTACCCAAACACCGTTGTATGGGTAATGCCATGAAAATTCCTCTCCCATTACCGCAATGGTTTTCTACTTTGTATCCTGTCATGGATATCGTGCTCTGCTTGTCCTTGGGAAGGATATACCCCTGGAATATGTGTTTTAACACATTTTCCTTTCCATTGCTCTGTTTAATCTGATAATCATATTTTCCTTTCCATTGTTTGGTTTAACCCTTCTTGTGATCTATATGATCTAAGCAGTAATATTCTCCTGCTTATGTAAACCCCTCGTTGTACAATTCCATCAGCAAGACCCTGTTACTATTGTTGATGACATTCCGGTAGCCACCGATGGATGAGAACTTTGCCTATTGGTCCGCCTCGTTCAACAAGCAGGAAAATGGTTCTCTTCGTCCCTCGCCCTTGGTACTGATGTTGTTGCCGACATAACTGATAGGCTATCCTCTGGCATATCTTGCTTACATGATCGTGCAAGACGTCCTCGCTCTTCCTACTTTTAACCCACATGGTGGGCCCATAACCCACAGGTCCCAGGTCAAAACCTGACTCTCCTGTACACCCTATTGTCAAAGTTATTCCTCGCGCTTGACTTCTTATGTAATTCACGGGCCACCTGCCAAGTAATATATTTTGGTATCAGACACAACACTTATTCCCGTTACTTTGAACCCCTTTCATGCCCTGTTCTAGGCATCGAACGATTGCCTGCCCGCTCGAAATTTCCCGTAATACCTACTCGCTTTGCTCTCGAAAATGTCTTAAGTTTCAATTCAAGAGTTGCTTTCCGCCACCTTCCATGATGTTATCTACTGGATAAGCAAACATTGTACGGTCCATTCTTCCGTATACCCCCTTATCCTTTCGTAAGTACGATGGAGTTCTTTAAGAAAGGACGATGACTTCATCATGATGCATTGGAATAAAGAATTGAAGACATCAACGAAAGGGATTAACTTCTTCGAGAAGATCCGTTAGATTATCGTAACCAGAACTTTCCCCCTTACTCCCCTCCTAAATCTCGGGATGAGATTTGTAGTAGTGGAAAAAAGCTATGATGCTTGGATCGTTAAGCTACCGTAACCCTCTGCTAATGATACCACATCACCACGATTAATGTGGTTAATCTCACATTAGTTCAAAACTGATCCAAAATTTAAATTGATAATAAAGTCAAACAATAAAGTTTTCAAACATTAAAACTAAAATGTTCTATATGTGCCAAATAATTCATAAGTAAATATGGTGAAGAAACCACACTTGTATAAAATGTGTAAATACTCAAAAATGAATAAAATAGTAGCAAAAACAATTAGTTAAATGATTATAAAAAAATAAACAATTACAAACTATTTTATATTAGGTGCCAAGTTAAGTGTGGTAGCGGCATAATTATTAATAATATTTCAGGTACGACTTGGTTATTTCATAAAAATAAAATTTAATGAAACATAAAAGAAGAAATAAAAGAAAATAGAAAACAGTAACTAAACAAAAAAGGACAAAGGGCCCCCTTCCCCACTAGGCCTCTTGGCCCAGTCGGCTCAGCCGACCAGGCCGACCCGGGCCACCCCTGCCTATACCCCCCCCCACCCACCACGGTAACCTAGCCCACTACCCCACCACTCGCACCCCCACCCCCATGATCACCTTCCCTTCCATCCCGAGCGGGATCGGGATCAGGCCAACACCCAGTCACCGCCGCCCAGGTCCCGCCGTCACAACCAGGCCGCCGCCGCCCTACCCGTCGCCGGATCAGCGGTGCCTCATCCTCATCCTCCTCCCCAAGCCAGAACCGGTTCGGGGCACGACCTTGACGCCGCCCCGCACCGCTGTCGCCGAGCACCATTCACCGGAGCTCCTCCATCGTTGCCGGATCTAGCATCCCCGTCCTCCTCCACAACGGCGTCCACAAGCCACACTGACCCTCCTTCTCGGCATCGCTGTGAGCCGCCCCCGTTTCCCTCCTCTTTTCTCGCATTCACCATGCCGCTCGCTGTACCCCTGTGCCACACGCGCACGTCGCCATGGGCCGCGCCCACACGCCGTCCGGCTGGCCCCCGCTAACGTTCCACCATCGTCCGCGGCCACCTATGCCCGCCCGCGACCTCGCCTCCCCGCATGGCCGTCTACTCGTGGCCTAGCCCACCTATGAACAGCGCCGCTGCTACCGCCGGTCTCTGCCTGGCCGTGCCCTCCTGCGCCGCTGCCCCAGTGCTCAGGCTTCCCCCGCTGCTCGCCGCGCCGCCCCCTTGCTATTGCTGCCGCTGCCCCGCCTCGCCGGTGCTACTGCTACCTCGTCGCCCTAGCCTTTCCCACACGCACACATTTGCAGCCGAACGCCCCCACCTCTACTCCTACACCCCGGCGCCGCCACGACGTGGCCTCGCCACTGCCGCCTCCGGTGGCCAGCCTTGTCGTGCCCATAGCCGGCGCCCCCTCCCGTCGATCTGGGTGTCCGCCCACAGGGCACCACTGCCCGTTAACCCCTGCCCAGACGCCCGGTTAACCGCCCCGTTAACCTCCCGGGACTATGACATATGGGGCCCACGCGCAGGTGTGCAATGGGTGGTGGGCCCAGACCCCTACGCCGTAGGATTTAGACCGGTGTGCTGACCTCTCTATTGTGCCTAGGTAGGGCTGTGACGTGTTGATCTTCTGAGGCCAGGCATGACCCAGGAAAATGTGTCCGACCAAAGGGGATCGAGCATGTTGAGAAATGTGGTGCACCCCTACAGGGAAGTTTATCTATTCGAATAGTCGTGTCCCTCGGTAAAAGGACGACCCAGAGTGGTGCCTTGACCTTATGACAACTAGAACCGGATACTTAATAAAATACACCCTTCCAAGTGCCAGATACAACCCGATGATCGCTCTCTCACAGGGCGACGAGGGGAGGATCGCCGAGTAGGATTATGCTATGTGATGTTACCTGGTGAACTTACCATCTACTCTCTTCTACATCCCGCAAGATGGAGGCGGCTAGAAGCATAGTCTTCAACAGGACTAGCTATCCCCCTCTTATTCCGGCATTCTGCAGTTCAGTCCACATATACTACCCCGTTTCATTGATACCAATGCATATGTAGTGTAGCTCCTTGCTTGCGAGTACTTTGGATGAGTACTCATGGTTGCTTTGCTCCCCCTTTTTCCCCCTTTCTATATCCGATTGTTGCGACCAGACGTTGGAGTCCAGGAGCCAGACGTCACCGTCGATGATGACTGCTACTACTCTGGAGGTGCCTACTACTATGTGCAGGCCGCTGATGACGACCAGGAGTAGTTCAGGAGGATCCCAAGTATGAGGCCTACGCCTATTTCGATCTGTATCCTAGTTTGTGCTAGCATTATTAAGGCAAACTTGTTTAACTTATGTCTGTACTCAGATATTGTTGCTTCCGCTGACTCTTCTCTAATCGAGCTCTTGTATTCGAGCCCTCGAGGCCCCTAGCTTGTAATATGATGCTTGTATGACTTATTTTATTTGTAGAGTTGTGTTGTGATATCTTCCCGTGAGTGCCTGATCTTGATCGTACACGTTTGTGTGTCTGATTAGTGTACGATTGAATCGGGGGCGTCACATAAGAATAGCAAAGTCATAGCAACATCAATCTCACAACATAGTGGATACTAGGGATCAAACCCTAACAAAACTAACTCGATTACATGATAAATCTCATCCAACCCATCACCGTCTAGCAAGCCTACGATGGAATTACTCACACATGGCGGTGAGCATCATGAAATTGGTGATGGAGGAAGGTTGATGATGACGATGGCGACGGATTCCCCTTTTTGGAGCCCCGAACGAACTCCAGATCAGCCCTCTCGAGAGAGTTTAGGGCTTGGTGGAGGCTCCGTATTGTAAAACATGATGAATCCTTCTCCCTTATTATTTTTCTCCCCGAAAGTGAATATATGGAGTCAAGTTTGAGGTCGGTGTAGTGTCAGGGGGGCCACGAGGCAGGGGGCGTGCCCAGGGGGGCAGGCGCGCCCCACACCCTCGTGGACAGGTGGAGGCCCCCCTGACGTGGTTTCTTCTTCCAGTATTTTTTATATATTCCTAAATAATTCTCCGTTGATTTTCAGGTCATTCCGAGAACTTTTATTTTTACACAAAAATAACACCATGGCAATTATGCTGAAAACAACGTCAGTCCAGGTTAGTTCCATTCAAATCATGCAAGTTAGAGTCCAAAACAAGGGCAAAAGTGTTTGGAAAAGTAGATACGATGGAGACGTATCAACTCCCCCAAGCTTAAACCTTTGCTTCTCCTCAAGCAATTCAGTTGATAAACTGAAAGTGATAAAGAAAAACTTTTACAAACTCTGTTTTCTCTTGTTGTTGTAAATATGTAAAGCCAGCATTCTGGTTTTCAGCAAAGATTATGAACTAACCATATTCACAATAACATTTAAGTCTCATGTTTACTCATATCAATGGCATAATCAACTAGCGAGCAATAATAACAAATCTCAGATGACAACACTTTCTCAAAATAATCATGATATGATATGACAAGATGGTATCTCACTAGCCCTTTCTGAGACCGCAAAACATAAATGCAAAGCACCTTTAAAGATCAAGGACTGACTAGACATTGTAATTCATGGTAAAAGAGATCCAGTCAAGTCATACTCAATGTAAACTAACAGTAATGGATGCAAATGACAGAGGTGCTCTCTAACTGGTGCTTTTTAATAAGAGGATGATGACTCAACATAAAAGTAAATAGATAGGCCCTTCGCAGAGGGAAGCGGGGATTTGTAGAAGTGCCAGAGCTCGGTTTTGAAATAGATGTGAATAATATTTTGAGCGGTATACTTTCATTGTCAACATAACAATGGAGAGATCTTGATATCTTCCATGCTACACACATTATAGGCGGTTCCCAAACAGAATGGTAAAGTTTATAGTCCCCCTCCACCAACAAGCATCAATCGATCGCTTGCTCAAAACAACGAGTGCCTCCAACTAAAAAGAGTCTGAGGGAGTTTTGTTTGCAGTTATTTTGATTTGATTTGCATAAAGCATGGGACTAGGCATCTCGATGACCAGCCATTTTTCTCGTAAGTGAGGAGCGGAGTCCACTCCTCTTGAGAATAACCCACCTAGCATGGAAGATACAGACAACCCTAGTTGATACATGAGCTATTCGAGCATACAAAACAGAATGTTTATTTGAAGGTTTAGAGTTTGGCACATACAAATTTACTTGGAATGGCAGGTAGATACCGTATATAGGTAGGTATGGTGGACTCAGATGGAATAACTTTGGGGTTTATGGAATTGGATGCACAAGCAGTATTCTCGCTTAGTACAAGTGAAGGCTACCAAAAGACTGGGAAGCGACCAGCTAGAGAGCGACAATAGTCATGAACATGCATTAAAATTAATCAACACCAAATGCAAGCATGAGTGGGATATAATGCACCATGAACATAAATATCATAGAGGCTATGTTGATTTCGTTTCAACTACATGCGTGAACATGTGCCAAGTCAAGCCACTCGAATCGTTTAAAAGAGGATACCACCCTATCATACCACATCACAACCATTTTAATAGCATGTTCGCACGCAAGGTAAACTATTATAAGCTCCTAGCTAATTAAGCATGGCATAAGCAACTACAATATCTAATTGTCATTGCAAACATGTTTATTCATAATAGGCTGAATCAGGAACGATGAACTAATCATATTTACAAAAACAAGAGATGTCGAGTTCATACCAGCTTTTCTCATCTCAATAAGTTCATCATATAATCATCATTATTGCCTTTCACTTGTACGATCGAATAGTGTGGATAATAATAATAGTGCACATGCATTGGACTAAGCTGGAATCTGCAAGCATTCAACTCAAGAGAGAAGACAAGGTAATATGGGCTCTTTGTTAGATCAACAATAATGCATATAAGAGCCCCTCAACATTTACGGTATGGTCTTCTCCTCTCGACCCCCAAAGAACTAGAAAAGAAATAAAACTATTTACATGGGAAAGCTCCCAACAAGCAAAAGAAGAACGATAAATCTTTTGGGGTTTTCTTTTTAATTACTACTACTACAGGCATGAAAAAGTAAACTAACTAAAAGCTACAACTATTTTTTCTTTTGTTTTTCTGAAGGTTTATCAAACACACAAGAAGAAAGCATAAAAAATAAATAAACTAGCATGGATATTACAATGGAAAAGTATGAGCACCGACAAATAGCATGAGTGTGTGAACATGAATGTAATGTTGGTGAGAAATACGTACTCCCCCAAGCTTAGGCTTTTGGCCTAAGTTGGTCTATGTCCATGGTTGGCCTGGCGGATATCCAAAGTAATAGTTGGGGCCGTACTGAGAAAAATCCCCCTGGTGCCATTGGTTGGCGATCTCTTCCGGATTCCACTGATAAACAGACTGCCGGTGAGGATCAAGTTGTGGTTCTGGCTCTGGCTCTTTAGCTGGTGTGGGGTTTCGGTGGGCGTGAATGGCCTCCGGCGGAACAAGGTATTTGCCTGCAGATAAGTCAAACAAGGAAGGAGCAGGCAAAGTAATAGTCTCAGGGTGATTTTTATCAAATATCAGCTTGTACTTAAGCATCTTTTCCTTATTCTTAACGATAAAATCATGTGCTACCATACTCTTATAGTCTAGAAAAACAGGAGGTAGCAACTTCTCTTCCTTCTCATAATGCCTAATAGGTATGTTAAAGTGTGCAGCGAGGCACGAGGTGAAGATGCCTCCAAGGACGGGGCACTTAGTACGGTTAAGATTTAACCGCTTTGCAACAATAGGGCCCATACTAAATGTGTCATCACGGAACAAGGCATGGCACAAAATAACAATATCAGGGGCACTAAGGTTGCTACAGTTTCCACAACCAATTAAGCATCTACTAGCAAATATTGCAAAGTAACGTAAAACAGGAAAATGTATGCTAGTAATTCTTGCATCGAAAACTTTCCTCGTTTCCGCTACAGCAATTGTATCAATAAACCCTTCCACATCATCACGATGTGGTTCCTCTACACTGCCCTCGAAAGGGGTCAAACAAACCCGACAAAAATCACGAAGTGACATCTCCTTATGCTCATCATATAAATAAAATTCCACCATAGGTGGTGAGCTCCTAGCATGGAAATGAAAGTTTTGCACAAAGATATTGGTGAGTAACAGATACTGTTCGCGTTCGTCGTGGAGGAAGGCGGTGAGGCCTGCATTCTCAGCCAATTCATAGAAATCATCATAAATCCCGGGTGCTCTCAAGAAATCATCACAAGGCCATTCACACAGCCGAACCTCCGCAGTGCGAGGGAGATTATACTTGGGCTTCTTGTTCTCTTCACTTTTTTATCATTCGAGCTTCGGCTCGATGAGCCCCTCAAAAATCTTTTCACCTTTTTATGAAAATTTCTGAAATTTTTAGTAACTTCAAAATAAAAGTGAACCAAACTCAACAAAATTGATAACAACTACTCCTACAAGTGCCTAGAGGATATATCATGCATTAAAACTACTTTTGACCACATAAATTTGACATGCAAGCTCAAGAACAGGGTCACCTAAGAAGCAAAAATATGCAATGAATAAAGCACTAGAACAAAAACTAATTAGACCATTGGAGGAGTCACATACCAAAGAACAATCCCCCAAAGCAGTTTTGTGAATGGAGCTTTGAGCAAGGAGATCGAAAATGGCAGAAAGATGAGCTTGGGCTCGGGTTTGAACTGGCTAGTGATTTTTGTGGGAGGAAGAAGGAGTGTGTGGTAGCTAGAATAAGTGGAGAGGAGCCACCATGGGCCCATGAGGCAGGGGGCGCGCCCAGGGGGGTGGGCGCGCCCTGGACACTCGTGGCCAGGTGCTTGCTCCCCCTGGTGTGTTCTGAGTGCCAGATATTCTCAGATATTCTAGAAAAAATCATATTTAAATTTCAGGGCATTTGGAGAACTTTTATTTTTGGGGTATTTTTTATTGCATGGATAATTCAGAAAACAGACAGAAAATACTAATTTTACTTTATTTAATATAAATAACAGAAAGTGAAACTGGATACAGAGAGTTCTGTTTTCTAAATTCATCCATCTCATGCTCATCAAAAGGAATCCACTAACAAGGTTGATCAAGTCTTGTTAACAAACTCATTTTGAATAACATGAAGCTAGAGATTTTTCTAATAACACTAGGTTACCTCAACGGGGATATGCATGTCCCCAACAATAAGAATATCATATTTCTTCTTGACAATAGGGAGAGGGAATTAAAAACCTCCAATAGTGATTGTTGAAATTTTTCCAATAGAATTGATATTGTGGACTTGAGGTTGTTTCCTCGGAAAGTGTACCGTATGCTCATTACCATTAACATGAAAAGTGACATTGCCTTTGGTGCAATCAATAACAGCCCCTGCAGTATTCAAAAAGGGTCTTCCAAGAATAATAGACATACTATCGTCCTCGGGAATATCAAGAATAAGAAAGTTTGTTAAAATAGTAACGTTTGCAACCACAACAGGCACATCCTCACAAATACCAACATGTATAGCAGTTGATTTATCATCCATTTGCAAAGATATTTCAGTAGGCCTCAACTTATTCAAATCAAGTCTACGATATAAAGAGATAGGCATAACACTAACACCGGCTCCAAGATCACATAAAGCAGTTTTAACATAGTTTCTTTTAATGGAGCATGGTATAGTTGGTACTCCTGGATCTCCAAGTTTCTTTGGTATTCCACCCTTAAAAGTATAATTAGCAAGCATGGTGGAAATTTCAGCTTCCGGTATCTTTCTTTTATTAGTAAAAATTTCCTTCATATATTTAGCATAAGGATTCATTTTACGCATGTCAGTCAAACGCATATGCAAAAAGATAGGTCTAATCATTTCAGCAAAGCGCTCAAAATCCTCATCATCCTTTTTCTTGGATGGTTTAGGAGGAGAAGGCATGGGTTTCTGAACCCATGGTTCTCTTTCTTTACCGTGCTTCCTAGCAACAAAGTCTCTCTTATCATAACGTGATTCTTTGATTGTGGGTTATCAAGATCAACAACATGTTCAATCTCTACATCATTATTGTTGCTAGGTTGAGCATCAACATGAACATCATCATTAGGATTATCACTAGGTTCATGTTCATTACCAGATTGTGTTTCAGCATTAGAAATAGAAATATCATTGGGATTTTCAGGTGTGTCTACAACAGGTTCACTAGAAGCATGCAAAGTCTTATCATTTTTCTTTTTCTTCCTCTTAGAAGGACTAGGTGCGTCTACATTAGTTCTCTGAGAATCTTGCTCAATTCTCTTAGGATGGCCCTCAGGATAGAAAGGTTCCTGAGTCACTTTACCTCCTCTAGTCATAACTCTAACAGCATTATCATTCTTCTTACTATTCAATTCATTGAGCAAATCATTCTGAGCTTTAAGTACTTGTTCTACTTGAGTGGTAACCATAGAAGCATGTTTAATAATAAGTTCAAGTTCACCTTTAACACTAGCCATATAATCACTCAAGTGTTCAATCATGTAAGCATTGTGTTTCAATTGTCTACCAACATAAGCATTAAAATCTTCTTGCTTAACCATAAAGTTATCAAATTCATCCAAACATTGGCTAGCAAACTTAGCAGGAGGGATTTTAGCTTTATCATATCTATAGAGGGAATTTACCTTTACTACCTGTGTCGGGTTATCAAGACCGTGTGTTTCTTCAACAGGCGGCAAATTAAGACCATGTATTTCTTCAATAGGAGGTAAATTCTTAACATCTTTAGCTTTTATACCTTTTTCTTTCACAGATTTCTTTGCCTCTTGCATATCTTCAGGACTGAGAAATAGGATACCCCTTTTGTTCGTAGTTGGCATAGGAATTGGTTCAGGAAGTGTCCAATTATTTTCATTAGTCAACATATTATTCAATAGCAATTCAGCTTGATCAACAGTTCTTTCCCTGAAAACACAACCAGCACAACTATCCAGGTAATCTCTGGAAGCATCGGTTAGTCCATTATAAAAGATATCAAGTATTTCATTTTTCTTGAGAGGATGATCAGGCAAAGCATTAAGTAATCGGAGAAGCCTCACCCAAGCTTGTGGGATACTCTGTTCTTCAATTTGCACAAAATTAATATTTCCCTTAAAGTAGCTTGTTTCTTATGAGCTGGGAAATATTTAGCAGAGAAGTAGTAAATCATATCCTGGGGAATACACACACAACCGAGATCAATAGAATTAAACCATATCTTAGCATCACCCTTTAATGAGAACGGAAATAATTTAAGGATATAATAGTAGCGAATTTTCTCATCATTAGTGAACATGGTAGCTATATCATTTAATTTAGTAAGATGTGCCACAATAGTTTCAGATTCATAGTCATAGAAAGGATCAGATTCAACCGAAGTAATTAACTTAGGATCAACAGAGAATTCATAATCCTTATCAGTAACAAAGATAGGTGAAGTAGCATAAGCAGGATCATATTTCATTCTAGAATTCAGTGATTTTTTTCAGCTTAGCTAATAGTTTCTTAAGATCACTCCTATCATTGCAAGCAAGAAAGTCTCTAGCCGTTTCTTCATCCATAACATAACCCTCAGGAACAACAGGCAATTCATATCTAGGGGAGGATCTTCATCATCACTTTCATCAATATTATCAGTTTCAATAATTTCATTCTCCCTAGCCCGAGCAAGTTGTTCATCAAGAAATTCACCTAGTGGCACAGTATTATCAAGCATAGAAGTAGTTTCAGCATAAGTATCATGCAAAGCAGAAGTGGCATCATCAATAACATGCAACATATCAGAATTAATAGCAGAAGCAGGTTTAGGTGTCGCAAGCTTAGTCAAAACAGAAGGTGAATCAAGTGAAGAGCTAGATGGCAGTTCCTTACCTCCCCCCCGTAGTTGAAGGAAACATCTTGGTTCTTCGATCTTTCAAGTTCTTCATAATGATAACCAGATATAAATCCCAAGTGACTCAAAGAATAGGGCTATGCTCCCCGGCAACGGCGCCAGAAAATGTTCTTGATAACCCACAAGTATAGGGGATCACAACAGTTTTCGAGGGTAGAGTATTCAACCCAAATTTATTGATTCGACACAAGGGGAGCCAAAGAATATTCCCAAGTATTAGCAACAGAGTTGTCAATTCAACAACACCTGGAAACTTAATATCTGCAACAAAGTGTTTAGTACCAAAGTAATATGATAGTAGTGGTAACAGTGGCAAAAGGTAAGGGTAGCAAAAGTAATATTTTTCGGTTTTGTAGTGATGGTAACAGTAGCAGCGGAAAAGTAAATAAGAGAAGAACAATATAGGAAAAGCTCGTAGGCATTGGATCAGCGATGGAGAATTATGCCGAATGTGATCGATCATGCAACAGTTATAACATAGGGTGACACAGAACTAGCTCTAGTTCATCAATGTAATGTAGGCATGTATTCTGAACATAGTCATACGTGCTTATGGAAAAGAACTTGCATGACATCTTTTGTCCTACCCTCCCGTGGCAGCGGGGTCCTACTGGAAATTAAGGGATATTCAGGCATCCTTTTAATAAAGTACCGGACCAAAGCATTAACACATAGTGAATACATGAACTCCTCAAACTACGGCCATCACCGGTAAGTATCCCGATTATTGTCACCTTGGGGTTAATGGATCATAACACATAATAGGTGACTATAGACTTGCAAGATCGGATCAAGAAAACTCTCATATATTGGTGAAAACATAATAGGTTCAGATCTGAAATCATGGCACTCGGGCCCTACTGACAAGCATTAAGCATAACAAAGTCATAGCAACATCAATCTCAGAACATAGTGGATACTAGGGATCAAACCCTAACAAAATTAACTCGATTACATGATAAATCTTATCCAACCCATCACCATCCAGCAAGCTTGCAATGGAATTACTCACACACGGCGGTGAGCATCATGAAATTGGTGATGGAGGAAGGTTGATGATGACGATGGCGATGGATTCCCCTCTTCGGATCCCCGAACGGACTCCAGATCAGCCCTCCCGAGAGAGTTTAGGGCTTGGCGGCGGCTCCATGTCGTAAAACACGATGAATCCTTCTCCCTGATTTTTTTCTCCCCGAAAGTGAATATATGGAGTCAAGGTTGAGGTCAATGGAGCGTCAGGGGGCCCATGAGGCAGGGGGCGCCCCCCCCCCCACCCTCGTGGACAGGTGGAGGCCCCCCTGACGTGGTTTCTTCTTCCACTATTTTTTATATATTCCAAAATAATTCTCCGTTGATTTTCAGGTCATTCCAAGAACTTTTATTTCTGCACAAAAATAACACCATGGCAATTCTGCTGAAAACAGCATCAGTCTGTGTTAGTTCCATTAAAATCATGCAAGTTAGAGTCCAAAACAAGGGCAAAAGTGTTTGGAAAAGTAGGTACGATGGAGACGTATCAGTCCAACAAAAATCTATGTCATTTCCGCGCCGAAGCTGAAAGTGGTGGGCTACTCGTCTGTCAAATACTACAACTTTCAGGTACAACAGTCGCTTTATATACCTCTCCTTCTTGATATCAACGTTATTTCTAGTTTTGAAGATGTATGTTCGTCTGTCATCCAGCGAAGCTTCACCCAGACTCTGGGCACAGTGAAGGTATTGGCACTAGAATCTGTTGGCCCCAACCTGGACCAAGTTGTCAGTTGCCTGAGATGCTTTCCGTGCCTGAAGAAGTTTTATATCGAGGTGATGTTCCTTTCCTGTTAAACGTTAACCATAAGGGAGTTCAATTTTTTGCACCTTTTCCCAACTTTATAATGAGAATGTACTACAATTTCTGAAGGAATTTTGGAGGATTTTAGGACATACACCCCCAACCCATATTGGTTGCTTCATTCTATGGTTACAATCATCCATAAGCATTTCTTTTGGATTCATCTCTACTAGTTTTCATAGGGAATTTTTCATCCAATCCAACCTCTTGTGAAGAAGGCTACATGTTTCTAGATTGTAATCAAATGCCCATGTTAATCATGTCAGATCGAAGATGACACGTTGGTGCATTTTACAAATCCTGCAAACCAAATGGGCATGTAGCAGTGTTCAAAACTGCATGTAGGCACTAACATGTTCTCTCTTTTGCAGATAATAATAGGCTCGGAGGTGTATAATGTTTATAACGACAATCACATCGAATGCCTAGATCTGCATCTCTGAAAGTGCGTTATATCGACTAGAGGGGGGTGAATAGGCGATTTTTATGAAAGTCTTCAAAATGTGGAAGTTATGAAGACAAACGATAGAAATAAACCTATTACCCTGCAGCGGAAGGTAGACTACACTAGGCAAGCCATAGTCAAATATTCAATGGAGTGAAAGCACAATGACTAATAGCAGCAATGTAGTAAGGATCAGGTAGGAAGATATTATGAAGCCAAACAGAACATGCAGTCACTCAGTGAAGATAAAAGATAGTGCAATCATACAATGACTTCACAAGGAGTAACAGTAAGTAAAGAGAAGGGAAGGATGAAACCAGTGACTCATTGAAGACAATGATTTGTTGGACCAGTTCCAGTTGCTATGACAACTGTACGTCTGGTTAGGGCGGCTAGGTATTTAAACCTGAGGACACACAGTCCCGGACACCCAGTCCTGAACACGCAGCTCAGGACACCCAGTCCTCACCGTATTCCCCTTGAGCTAAGGTCACGCATACCTCGCCCAATCACTCTGGTAAGTCTTCAAGGTAGACTCCCAAACCTTCACAGACTTCGTTCACTGGCGATCCACAATGTCTCTTGGATGCTCAGAACGCGACGCCTAACCGGCTGGAGGATTCACAGTCCTCAAGTGTAATAAGTCTTCAGATCACACAGACAAGAAGACTTAAGTGATGCCTAATTCTCTTTGGCTCTGCGTGGTTAGGGCTTTATCCTGGCAAGGAATTCTCTCTCAAAGGCTTCGAGGTGGGTTGCTCTCAAACGACAAAAGTCGTACACTAACTCTGAGCAGCCAACCATTTATGGTTGTAGGGGGTGGGCTATTTATAGTCACTAGGCAACCTGACCTGATTTGTCCGAAATGACCCTGGGTCACTAAGCAACTGACACGTGTTCCAACGGTCAGATTTCAAACTCACATGACAACTTTACTTGGGCTACAAGCAAAGCTGACTTGTCCGACTCTGGACAAGATTCGCTCTCATAGTCTTCACTCAAAGACATAGGTTTTGGTTAAGCATCACTTCAGTCATTCTGACTGGTTGTCTTGGACCCCACTTAACAGTACGGTGGTTCCTATGACTCAACAAAGAAGAATAAGAACTACGAAAGATCTAAGTCTTCGAGCTCCATAGGCTTCATGCGATGTCTTCTCTTGCCATAGTCTTCAATGTGAATATCTTCATATACCACCTTTGACTTCAATGTCTTCATACATTTTTAGGTGTCATCTCTGGTAGGAAAACCAAATCAATGAGGGACTTCTTCCTGTGTTATCCTGCAATTCTCACAAACACATTAGTCCCTCAACTAGGTTTGTCGTCAATACTCCAAAACCAACTAGGGGTGGCACTAGATGCACTTACAATATCCCCCTTTTTGGTGATTGATGACAAACTAGTTTAAGCTTTCAATGGGGAATATAATATGTGAAATTGTAAAGGATAAGGAATTGTCTTCATAAGTTGCAAGGGCTCCCCCTGAAGATGTGCATATAAGTAATTTGCTTTTGGAATGCAAATGCACATGGCTGGTTGTGCTTGTGGAGATCCTCTTCAACTTATGATGACAATCCACTATGCATGTGAAGGTATGTGAAGATAATGACATGCATAATGGAAAATGCACGTCTGCAAAATGATCTAAGTGCGGAATTTATCATCGCATCACAAAGTGGCAAATAAGTAGCATACGACCATCGAGTTTAAGTGTTACAACTCAAAGAACCAAAGGTATCAAAACGACAGTTGTAAACACGAAGCAAAATATGAAGCACCCGCCCATATGGACCCGCTTGAAGACTATCAAACTCATATGCTTCTCCCCCTTTTGTCAGTAAGGACCAAAAAGGTTTGAAGTCATAGAGCATCTACTCGTTCCCATGAAGAGTAGGTGAAGCAGTAGGGTCGTCGGTGGTGTTCAGCGGTGCAGAAGAGCTTGGAGCAGTGTTGAAGCGTGCTAAAGGAGGTGGCGGTGAAGTAGCATCGTCTTCATCCTCGATCACTCTGGCATTCACAGTTGCAGCAGAGGAAGAGAACTCAGAGTCTTCAAGAGATGGAGTTCGTCGCAGCACTGCCCTTCGAGGAGGTGTGGAGTCAAACTTGAAGCGCTCAGAGAAGCCATCCTATTGAAGATCATCTTCAGAACACATCAGCGTCAGCCCTTTCCATGTGCGTCGAGAGGTTTCATGGGCAACAAAGGCATTCTTGGTGGCAACATTGCGAATGCGATTAACATCCACCAAGAGGCTTTGCATTTGACGCTTCAGCTAGTCATGATGCCTATCATGTTTCTGATGAAGAGCCACAAGAAGCTCTCGGTCATTGAGAACATGAGTGCGCTTCTTGGGTCGTGGGGCAGTTGTACTATCAGTGGCTTCACTGAGAGCAGGATGCAGTGCACGTGTAGTGCCAGCCAAAGGATACACACGAGTGTCTGCTTCAACTCCTTCAATGTTCTAAGAAAAACTTTGATGCTCTGCATTCTGAAGACTTAGAGGTTCCTTGGCAGGCTCAGGATAGATGGCTTCAATAGACATATCCACATCAGGCAGAAAGATCTGATGATTGCGCGCAGATGGCTGATATGATATAGCGGAGTGAAGTTTGATCAGCCGCATTACCCATGGGGCATAGAACTTCAAGCCAAACAGATGAGAGCCTGATGCAGCAAGTTGGCGAATGAAGAAGTCCTGTGCATTGAAGCATTTGCCATGAAGAATATAGAAGACCAAAGTCTTCATTGCACCTTCCAGCTTGGCATGTGGAGAGTGTCCTTTGATGGGCCAGAGAGTTTGCCTTATGATGTGATAAATAGTTCTTGGCAGATACTCAAGGTCTTCAACAAAGAACTCTTTGGGATATTCAGCATCATGGGGCAATGGCTTCATCATACTAAGCATCTGACTCATGTTAGGTTCAGGCTTCTAAAAGATGCTCTCCACAGCTTCACTGTGAAGTTGACAGCCAGATTCGTAGAGATCGCCAGGAGTGGGTAGACCAGTGAGCTCAATGATATCAAAGGCTTTGGCTTCGTGATGAACATTTCCTGTCATCCACTCCAGGACCCAAGTCTTCGGATCTCTGTTATACCCGCGGATGTGAAGTGTGGCATAGAATTGGAGCAGCAACTCTTCATTCCAATGCTCTTGGTCAGTGACAAACGGCAGCAATCCAACCTCTTTGAAGCAATCCAGAGCTTCTTCCAGACAGGGCAGACCAGCTATTGCTTCAATGTCAAGACGCTTGTGTGGGAAGATGCGACCTTGATTGTATAGAATGCAGGAGTAATAGCTTCGCTGCGGATAGCTCCAAAACCGATCAGATGATATTCTTTCCCTTGAGTAGGGGTTCCTAGAGCTATTGAAGAATGTGTTGTCTGCTCTGAAGCCATTGATATTGAAGGATCCAGGTGCTGATGCAGGACCTGGGAACCTGGGCAATCTTGGGATGGGCTTCTGTACCTGAGGCATGTGCTCAACATGATAGTCGAACCGAGGACCGGCAGCAAGCGCAGGAACAGAAGCAGTGGGATCAGTGGCTTCGCTGACTTTTGGTGCTTTTGTTGGTGAGGGCTCCACATTAGCTTCAGCCAGGACAACGTCAGTGGCTTCATTGGTGTTGGTGGTGGCAGCCTCAGGATTTTCAACCTCCACTTGATGAGCTGGAGGGTCGGTCACAATCACGTTCTCCTCGAGAACCTCTTCTTGGTGGGACAGGGGAGTAGCAGCTTGTGGGACTTCTTCGTCATCGGCTGATGTAGGCGGAATGTCTTCAGCAGCTTCAGCTTCAGACACAGAGACTAGAGGCCTTGGTCCTTTTCCAAGCCTGCACAACGCAGGCGACGCCTGTGTAGTTGGAGTTGGCTGGGCCTCAAAGTCTTCTTCCTCTTGTGGGCGATCAGCCCATGAAGCATCCTGAGCAATTGGCGTCAGAGGACGACCAATGCTGATGAGTTCGCTGTGCGTTAGCACAGGCGATGATACCTGTTGGTGTTCGAGCTGAGGAAGGACTGCATCAGCTTCAACATGGTCATGGTGACCAATGTCTTCAGCAGCGATGGGATCAGCTGCTGGAAAGTCTTCAGCTTCATGAGCCTCTGTGAAAGCAGGCTCATGGATTGTCAGTTGGCGTTCAGCGTCAGGACGAACCATGGAAATGGGTTCAACAATCAAAGGCTCTGTGGGAGCGGCCCGTTCTTTCTTAATCTTCCTCTTCTTCTTGGAGGGGGCAGTAGGAGAGACTTCAGGATGCTTCCTCTTCCTGGCTTCAGCCTCAGCAGTCCTCATCTTCTTCAGCTCTGAAGCGGTTGACCGGGCTTTTGGCTTCAAGCTAGTCATGCTAGTTGGGAAGACAATGGGATCTGCTTCCTGCCTTGGTGCAAGAGGTTCGGCCACAATTGGCTTCTTCTTCTGCTTAGCAGCCATCCTGGGATCAATGCCCGGACGCCCAAGGGCCTTGCGCTTCTCAGCTTCGTTGTAGCCTTGCACACACTTGTCAGCCAGGCTCTTCATGCGCTCCCGAGAACCCTGAGCTTCTGAGCATTTCTTGAGAAAGGCTTCTTTCAGCTCGTGCAGCATAATCTTGAAGTTTTTCAACTCTTGCACGCTGAGCTTGGACATATGCTTCTTGAACTGAGCCTTTTCATAGTCAATCTTTTGCTTCAGTTTGATGATGCGCTGAGCGAGAGCTAGCTCTGAAGCAATGGCACCATGGAAGGCGACACTAAGGACAATGGGTAGTTGCAGATCTTCGAAGCTGATGTTTGGCGTGTCAAACCACTCATCAATGAAGTTGTGGATGATTGTTACGTCAAAGAGAGGCAGATCATTGAAGATTTCTGCTTCTTCTTTGCTCTTGATGAGTTGCTCAAGAGCGTCATCTACAAGATCTTCATCACTTGACAGATCAATGGCATCGTTGCACAGAATGGCGGCAGCTGTTAGCTCTTGGCCGGTGTGTGGCAGAGGCATCTTGACCTTCTGGGGCTTGGAGATGCGTGACAAATCTTCAGACTGCATACTGTCTTCAGGAGGTGCAGTTGCCAGTGGCTTCGCCCATGAGATTTTTGGTGCAGAGGCCGGCTTTGAAGCTTTTGGCTGCTTCAGCTTCTTTGGCTTTGGCACTGCAGGCGCTTCATCTGATTCAGCTTCATCTGCAGGCTCATTCACGGCTGTCCCTTGAACCACGATGTGAGTGATGAGACCTTCAAGGTTGTAGAAGGGCCCAAGAAGATTGGGTTCAGCTTCGCGAGTTCCATCGACACGGGGAGCAGAGGGACCAAGGTTGAAATCTAAACCCAAAGTCTTCTTGTTCTGCTTCGCTGAGTTCTGGGCAAACTGGAAGTTGCGCTTAAACAGATTGTCGTCACGACACCATAGCAGGGACGATGGGTCAGCATCCGCAGGCTGTGGTCCACGGACCATGCAGGGATAGAAGCCTTGTTCAATGGCTTCATCTCTGGTCCTGGGTTGAAGATTTTTGTAGAGGATGTCTCCCCATGGTCGCTTGATGGCATTCTTTTCAGCATATTCCTTGGTCACAAATCTGTACTTGAACCACTGTTCTGCCCAATAGCGTCGAATCCATTGGATTCATGTCTTGCGCTGATTGTAATCCTCTTTAGGATCTGTCTTGTATAGCTCTGAGAGGTCATCGGGCAGATCTCTTGATGTTTCTCCTTGACACTTTCTGCCACCCTTCCTTGCTGATTTCTCTGAAGCCATGAACTTTAAACTGAAAGGCTTCAATATGTTCAAAGGCTTCAAAGGTTTTCGCTTGCTGGACAAACAGGAACTGGCTTCGGGAGAATTTATGTGATGCTGTAAGAATTCTGCAAATGAATGTAGACTATGAGAACCAAGGGATTCTCCCACGGACATGTACCTATGACAGCATTAAGGTGCGAGGGAAGGGGAAGAGGTCATATGCATTCTCAGAAGATTTTGAAGATAAATCAGTTTAGAAGACATTGACCTCATCGTGCGAAGATATTCACTCATAGATAAGGAGTTGGTTCCAGATTTGTACGAATCCATGGATCAGTACAAGTGAGGAATCTAACTACTTTCTGAAGCATAAGTGAATATACTAGGCATGTTATCAGATGCAGTATGAAAGAGATCCAACTTGTGTGAATAGAAACTGCTTGTGGTAGAAAGTGATAAAGCTATAGGATCAAAGGGGCCGTAAAAAGGAAGTTTTATTTACCACACGAAGAACTGCTAGACGAAGTGGAAGAGGAGGCCGAGCAGTTCGATCGTCCGTGCCCTAACTTGGCGACGGAGGACACCTACGGCGACGGCGGAGAAGACGATGTCCGCGGTCGGCGTGAAGACGGTGTCGGAGAGGTTGCGGTAGAGAAGCGCTTCATTGCCGACATCATCGAGGGCTAGCGGTGGCGCTAGGGTTCGTGCGAGAGTGGAAGAAGAGATAATGACTGCTGTGAGGTGTGTATTTATAGGTACAGGGGCGGCACTGCGTTATTACACAGGTGCCCCTGGCGATTCACATCTGAGGAACACGTGGCCATCATGCAGCATATCGGGGGTTGTTCCACGTCCCACGCACGCCTGGATTGTCGGGTGGTCGTTCCCACTTCTCCGGGTTTCAGGTGAAGGAATGAGCATTGAAAACGGACTTAATGGTTGTCTCTGTATCTTCTGCTGACAAGGACGCAGAGAAGACATTCGACAGTTTCAATAGAATGCATATGATTTGGAGAGATAGAGTTTGAGATAGAAAGCATAGAGAGGTTAGGGTCCGATCACATTCACTTAGTTCAAAAGATTCAACAAGAAGACATAGCTATAAGTGAATACTGTAGAGGATAGATGTCGCGACCGGTTTTCCGGGTATTAATTTCCAGAAAATGGCCGTTGTGCTCACCAGCCCCAGGATTACTGTTAGCTGATGAGGCACCAGCTTGATACAGAAATTCCAAGCAAAAATACAAAATGTGTAGTACAAGACCATTGTGGCCTATGAGTACATCAAATGGTTTCTAGTGGTTGAGGGCGGAAGCGGTTTGTGGATCACCATGGTCTATGGGACTCCATTTCCCACAGGAACAGCTGACCAGGTTAACTCCTATCTTCGTGAGGCTGCTATCACCGTTGCTTAGGTCCCGAGGCTGTCATCGCCACGCTCCTCTCCAAGCAAGCAATCTGGCCAAGACAATAGCCAGGGAGAAGCCAGTGAGTACTTTGAATGTACTCGCAAACATTAAGAACACAGGTATAATATAATTGATCAACATACACTGAAATATTCTATGATCACATCGTCAGTCATAAATAAAATCTTGATGCATGCAAGCAGGTTATTTATATGCAACCGGAATATGCAATGACAGAATAGAAGTAAAATGCACCGATCGGATGCCTGAAGCGACGTCTCGAAAGGATAGTAAAAGTGAGCATGCCTCAGTCGGGCGTCTTAGCGACACCACGTAAGGGGCTTATAAAGTAAATAAAATAACAAGCATGCCACAGTCGGGCTCTGAGCGACGCCACATAAAGGGCTTATGAGAAAATGAAATAACAAACATGCCACAGTCGGGCGTCTGAGCGAAGCCACATAAAGGGCTTATATGAAAATGAAATAACGAACATGCCACAGTCGGGCGTCTGAGCGACGCCGCATAAAGGGCTTATATGAAAATGAAATAACGAACATGCCACAGTCGGGCGTCTGAGCGATGCCGCATAAAGGGCTTATATGAAAATGAAATAACGAACATGCCACAGTCGGGCGTCTGAGCGACGCCGCATAAAGGGCTTATAATCATAGTGAATATCCAGGAGGTGGTACCGTCCCAGGGATATTCATTATTTCAAACAATGCAAATGGTTAGTCCATAATGATAACAATCATAACCATCATATATCACATGTCATCATCAATATTCGAGTTTAGTGGTTTCTCCTCCGAAGACCGACACTAAGACCGACACTTGACCCATCCCAGACTGTAATCCTTAACCATGGACACGGCTATTCGAATAGGTTTAATATCTCTGCAGAGAGTGTACTCTTTACCCACGAGTAACGGATTCCTGTAGTCCATCGGGACTAATTTCGTCTATGGCCTTTTAGTTGACAACACGCCTGACTTGCACACACCAGCTTAACTTTACTTGTGTCAGGAATCACCCGCGACACTTGTTAAGCAAAACTCTAAGTGGGGAGGCTACAACCTCGCGTAGCATGGGATCAAATTTCTATCGCGCGCTCTAAGGGGTGCCCCCCTCTCGGTCCCAACCGGAAACACCCATGCCCCCGGACCAGGTGGCATGCCTACTGGCTACAACCGGTGTCTTCCACCATGGCCTCTCTGTACGGTGTGTGCTTGAAAGGGGTTGACGACTTACTGAACCGTACCCTACATGCGGCAGGGACAAGTGGTAGTACAAAACAAGTATGGGGGTTACTGGAACAAAACTCGATCTACGGTCGACTCAGGAGGTTTATGAATTCCCTGCATGACATGTATAACAAATATATTTCAACCAACAGAATCACCACCCATTATACCATACTATGCCATACCGGACATAACCGTCCCGACGGAGACCGGCGACAAGCTCACGCCTACCCAAGGCAGAGGCTTTCCCGGGTTCCTTTCCGGCATGCATGCAAGGCACATGAGCATGATTACCATCACATGTATATTCATTTCCAACAGCAAGGAAATCACTAATATGCATCCATGCAAATGATCGTATCACCACATAAAATAACGAGTTCTCCGAAATGAGGTGGTGTTATAAACGTGTCAACTAACACACCAAAAATATTATTCCGGGGTTCAGAATGCATGCCTTCAAGGTGTGGAGAGGTGGGGGTCCTCTCCAAAACTTTTGAATGTTTTCTTCCTCTCTCCAAAATCCTATTTTCAATAGATTTGAATTAACACACAATTCCAAAACAGCACAAAAAAAGTTGTTTGAATTTTTTGAAATAAATCTTAAAATAAACTAGACAAAATTTGAGGAAGGTAGGAAAAAGAATCAATTCATTTGGAGTTATATTTAAAAAGTTATAGGCAGTCAAAGTTGTGGTCAAAATTTGTTTTTAAAATAAAACAGAAAAGAAAACGTTTCAGAGGGGAATACGCTTTCACACGGAGGAGACGTACTTGAGCTTTTACGCCTCCACTTATCCAGCGTGGACGGCGCGTGAGTCACTGACAGTGGGCCCGGGGGACCCGCTGGTCAGGTTTGACTAGTCGGCCTCCCTCCTCTTCCTCTACTCCGAGCGGAGGCGGGACTCCGGCGATGCTCGCCGGCGAACGGCGGCACCGTTCGGGAAACAGAGGTCACCCGCGGGCTCAGGGGATCGAGGCGGTCACTCCGGTAGTCGATGCGGTCTCGGGGGTGGACGGAGCTGCCGGCGGCGAGCTCTGCAGCGGACGGTGGCCGTCGGGCAAAGTGATTTTTCTCCCGCGGCGAGTCCCGGTCAAAATCGAGCAGGGGGATGGATACACTAGGAGGAGAGGGAGTTCCTGGTGGAGAGAGTGGAGAGGAGGAGGCTCTGGTGGCACCGGAATGGCCGGGGCAGTGGCGGCGGCTGTAGTCATCGGAGGTGGGGAAGAAGACCTCGCCGGGTCGATTAGCTGCCATGGAGGAACTAGGGGAGCATGCTGAGGCTGCCTCGCGAACGGAACATGCTCGGGGGCCTCTCTTTATAGCACGTCCAAGTCGGTTCGCGGCGGCCGTGGATAAGTTCGCCGGCGAACCGCCCTACTGTGCTGCAGGGCGACGTGGCGGTGGCTGGTCGGCTCCAGGAGCTACCGACGAACGCTCCACTGTCCACGGAGGCGAGCTGGCGCACTGTGGTGGTCGGGGTGGTGCCGACCATGGCAGGAGCGGGTGCGGCCGCGGGCGTGCCACCAAGAGAGCTCTTGTGGCGGCGCTGTAGGGCGCCAGGGGGCTGTCGGGGCCTTTGGTGTGACGTGGCGAGAGGGAGAGGATCAGGATGAGCTCGGGGAAGTTTATCCAGGGCGTGCTGGCTCGGGCGCGAGCACGTGCAAAACGCGTGCTCTGCTCGCACTCCGGGCGTGCACGGCATTTGTTCGACGAAATGCCAGGGTGACCAAAACTGCTAGACGGCTAATGCAAATCCACGGGCCTAGGTTAGAGACCGTTAGTAAGCTACTAGACAACTTGGTTAGGACATGTGGGAAAGTTCACAACACAAACTTACAAACATGCCAAATCTGTTCATGACCCTACGGTGTTTGTCAAAATGCCAGAGGCATCTAGGCAGTTCTTGGAGGGGCCAAAATCTCCAGATGGAAGTCTCTTTGGATGTACAAGAGGGTGGTGAGGTTAGTTTGTAAAAAGCACAAACTTGTTAGTGCAAGTTTTGCAAAACTACAGTTCTGTACAGGAGATAAATGGCATTATTTCATGAACCAAAAATATGCCAATGGGTGCATGCTCCTGGACTTAGGGGTTTGGTAGGGCTGTCTACAAGTAGGAGAAGGCACAAGGTTACTGGAGCAAAAATAAATAGGGTTGCAGTAGAAATCACAAGGCTGGACCAGAATGGAAAAGAGGTTGATTCACTCAAAATTTTCAAAGAACAGCACTAGGTTTTTGCATAATGTTGAATCATATGTTACTATCAACATCCTATAATTTTGGTGGAGGCTAGAAAGAAATATCTAAATGGGTTGTAGTGCAAAATTGCACTCTGGACCAGAGAAGAAAAATTGAGGCAGAGCTCAAAATATTACAAGAATAAAAGATATTTTTGCATAAAAGTGATTTAAAAACATCACATGACATCTCCAAATTTTGGTGGGATTTTTGAATGAACTTATCAAATGGTTGTAGTTCAAATATGGCCATATAACCTTAAAAATCATCTTTCAAGAAAATAAAGTTCAAGCAAATTAATTATGTAATTAGTTCTACTAATAAAAGAAAAGTTTTCCTTGAGAGGTTAAACATGTCCAATAACATATTTGAAAAGTTTTCATTTTGGGGGAAAACTCCATAATAACAAGGGAGAAAAAGGTTTAAACTCAAAAGGGAGTCCAAAAAATAAAAGTTTTTAATTCCTGGCAAAATTTTAATTAATAAAACAAGGTCAAAAATTTGGGGTGTCACAATAGAACACTAGTGTATATATATATATAATCAACATAGTGAAGATAATCATGAAGACATGTTGGAATTGAAGCCAAACCAAATGTGAAGACATAGCAAATGTAACGCCATGAGTGAAACACTTCAAACAGAACATTTGGTGGTGGCGTTACCCACCGTATAGGAAGTATTAGACCCAGACACGACGCACAATTATCGTGGCGCTCCGAAGTCAAATTCCACATTAATGTATTCACACTTAGAATGTATGTCTTCATTGATTGAAGATATACTTTACTTCGTGTGTTGCACATCTAAGTCATCAATATGCATAAGTGTTAGGATGTGTGCCTGCTCACACTGTAACTTGCAAAATCTCTTCTCATCCAAGGGCTTGGTGAAGATATCTGCCAATTGCTCTTCAGTGTTGACGTGTATGATATCAATATCTTCCTTCACAACATGATCTCCGAGAAAGTGATGACGAATTTCAATGTGCTTTCTCTTCGAGTGCTGAACTGGGTTATTGGCAATCTTGATGGCGCTTTCGTTGTCACATTAGAGTGGCACTTGCTTCAGATGAATGCCATAGTCCTTGAGTGTTTGCTTCATCCACAGAAGCTGAGCGCAGCAAGATCCAGCAGCAATGTATTCAGATTCAGCAGTGGAGAGAGATACACAGTTTTGCTTCTTTGAAGACCAACATACAAGTGATCGTCCCAGAAAGTGACATGTGCCTGATGTAGATTTGCGATCCACTTTGTCACCAGCATAATCAGCATCCGAGAATCCAACCAGATCAAACTCTGAGCCCTTTGGATACCATAATCCTAGAGTTGGGGTGTGAGCCAAATATCGAAGAATTCGCTTCACAGCTAAGTGATGCGACTCCGTTGGTGTCGCTTGAAATCGAGCACACATGCAAACACTAAGCATAATATCTGGCCTAGATGCACATAGATAAAGCAAAGAACCAATCATGGAGCGGTATACCTTTTGGTCGAACTCTTTACCATTGTCGTCAGGACCCAGATGATGCTTGGCTGGCATTGGCGTCGTGAAGCCTTTGCAGTCTTGCATACCGAACTTCTTCAGGCAATCTTTGAGATACTTCTCTTGAGATATGAAGATGTCATTGCGTTGTTGTCGTATTTGGAGACCGAGGAAGAACTTCAGCTCTCCCATCATGGACATCTGATATTGCTCTTGCATCATATATCCAAACTCTTCACTGTACTTCTGATTGGTGCAGCCGAAGATAATGTCATCCACATATATTTGGCACACAAACAGTTCACCATCATATGTCTTCGTGAAGAGAGTGGGGTCTAGGGAACCAGGTATGAAGCCTTTGCTCTTCAGGAAGTATTTGAGTGTGTCATACCAGGCCCGAGGGGCTTGTTTCAGGCCATACAGTGCCTTGTTGAGCTTGTATACCATGTCAGGATGTTTTGGATCTTCAAAGCCAGGCGGTTGTGCAACATACACTTCTTCTTCAATCTTGCCATTGAGAAAGGCGCTCTTCACATCCATTTGATATAGAAGTGTGTTGTGATGATTTGCATAGGCCAGCAGTATGCGTATGGCTTCAAGTCTAGCCACAGGAGCAAATGTTTCATCGAAGTCAATGCCTTCCACTTGAGTATATCATTGAGCAATGAGATGAGCTTTGTTTCTGACAACTTGACCATGCTCATCTTGCTTGTTGCGGTATATCCATTTGGTGCCTATTATGTTGTGCTTCCGAGGATCAGGATGCTTAACTAGTTCCCATACATTATTCAGCTCAAACTGTTGAAGCTCTTCTTGCATAGCTTGAATCCATTCAGGTTCCATGAAGGCTTCTTCAACTTTCTTGGGTTCTGTAATTGAGACGAATGCGATGTGCCCACTGAAATTTGCTAGCTGAGTTGCCCTTGATCGAGTGAGCGGACCGGGTGCATTGATGCTGTCAATTATTCTCTCAATCTGCACTTCATTGGCAACACGAGGATGTACAAGGCGAAGGTTTTGCTCTTGCTGATCATTGTCATTGTTAGTGGGATTGTCTTCAGGCTGAGCATTGTCTTCAGGTTGATCAGGTGCGGAGATGATAAGTTCCTCTTCAGGTTGAGCTTCAAAGGGTATGATTTCTCCGGTTCCCATAAGCTTGATTGATTCGCTGGATGGAACTTCATCTAGCACATTTGGGAGGTGCTCTCTTTGTGAACCGTTAGTCTCATCAAACCGCACATCCACTGTTTCAACCACTTTATAATGAAAGAGATTGAAGACTCTGTAGGAGTGCGAATCCTTTCCATATCCAAGCATAAAACCCTCATGTGCTTTTGGTGCAAATTTTGAAGTGTGATGTGGATCCTTGATCCAGCACCTGGTGCCAAATACTCTAAAGTAACTGACATTTGGCTTCTTGCCAGTAAGGAGCTCATAAGATGTCTTATTCAGAAGCTTGTGAAGATAAACACGATTGATTGTATGGCATGCAGTATCAATGGCTTCAGGCCAGAATTTTCTTGGAGTCTTGTATTCATCAAGCATCGTTCGGGCCATCTCAATGAGGGTTCTGTTCTTGCATTCGACGACGCCATTCTGCTGTGGCGTGTACGGGGCTGAGAATTCATGTGTGATGCCCAAGGTATCAAGATATGTATCAAGGCCAGTGTTTTTGAATTCAGTGCCATTGCCACTTCTGATGTTCTTTATCTTGGCGCCATAGTTGTTCATTGCTCGATTGGCGAAGCATCTGAAGACATCCTGCACTTCAGTCTTGTAGAGGATTATGTGCACCCAAGTATAGCCAGAATAATCATCAACAATGACAAAGCCATAGAGACAAGCAGTAGTAGTAAGAGTTGAGTAATGAGTGGGACCGAAAAGATCCATGTGGAGCAGTTCGAAGGTTTGAGTGGTTTTCACGATTGTCTTCGAGGGATGTTTGGCCCTCGTCATCTTTCCTGCTTCACAGGCACCGCATAAGTGATCTTTCTTGAACTTGACACCCTCGATGCCTATGACATGCTTCTTCTTTGCAAGGGTGTGGAGGTTCCTCATGCCAGCATGCCCTAGCCTCCGATGCCAGAGCCATCATTCTGAAGCTTTTGCTAGAAGACATACGGCAAGCTATGGTCCTGCCGAGAAATCTACTACATACAAATCATCTTTCTGATACCCTTCAAACACTAGAGACTTGTCAGATTCCATTAGTACAAGGCAGCGATATTGTCCAAATATTACGATCATGTTCAAATCGCAAAGCATTGAGACAGACATTAAGTTGACGCCAAGGGATTCAACAAGCATGACTTTATCCATGTGTTGATCCTTTGAGATTGCAACTCTACCTAGACCCAGTACCTTACTTTTACCAGTGTTAGCAAATGTGATGTGACTCTTGTTGGATGGACGTAAGGTTGAGTCCATAAGAAGGCTTCTTTTGCCAGTCATGTGATTGGCACACCCACTATCAATAATCCATTCTGAAGACGCTGGTGTCGTACCCTACAGTGTAGTTAGGGGGATAGGCTTCACGAAGAGAATTGTGAAGAAAAAACATTTGACGAACCGGTGGGTTATGGAAGCTTAGATCCATATTAGGACTAATAGGGAGAGTAGCAAGCGATTCAGGAATGAAGTACATAGTAAGACCATTCGGGCATTTGATCTTGCACCCTACAAGATGTTTAAGGTCCCCAGCAATAGCATGAGACGATTTTGGTTTTCTGCTGGAGACCTGTCCCTGCAAAAGAGAGTTAAGCTTTCTTAGCCACCCACATCTTCAAGGGTGGCTTAGAAGCAATAAGTCTAAGTGCAGCATTTGAGAACTTTGGCTTTGGAGCCCTAGCAAAAAGTCTTGCAGGTGGACAATAGTGCTCATAAGAATAAGCAGAATAGTTCTTGGTCTTATGAACATGGCGGTTTGATGAACCGCGCTCATATTCATAGGCCTGAGTATGGTTTCCCTACAAAACATTTGCGTTAGTGCGACTAAGGTGAGTCCTCTGTCTGTATGAAGCCTTTGGACCGTATGAAGCCTGTGGTCTGAGGTTTGTCTTCTTCACGTGTGGTGCCATGATGACATTCACAGGAAGATTCTCCAGACACTTTTTCGGAACCCAGATCTTCTTCATAGGTGGTCCGTTCCTGCAGTTAGTACCAATGTACCTGGCAAATACTTCACCATTCTGATTCTTAAACAGTTTATAGTTTGCATCAAAGGATTAATCAATGACAACGGGGTTTGCACAAGTGAAGCCAGATAGAGTGGATGGATCTGCTGAAGATTCCTTTGCAACAACCCATGTGGTTTTGGGGTACTGCTCAGGTTTCCAGTAAGAGCCATCAGCATTAATTTTCCTTACGAAACAAACACCCTCTTTCCTCGGGTTTCGGTTCAAGATCTGCTTTTTGAGGACATCACATAGTGTCTGATGCCCTTTAAGACTTTTGTACACCCCTGTTTCAAGCAATGTCTTCAACCTAGCATTCTCATCAACAATAGCAGTGGAATCCTCAGCAGAGGGGTTAGTTCCCACATCAACAGTTGAAGATATTGCAACATTAGCAGCAGTAGAACATTCAGCAACAGTAGTAGCATTTCACGCTCAATGCATTTAAGACATGGTGGTTCAAATCCTTCCTGAGCGAAACTGATCTGTTCGGCGTGAAGTGACTCGTTTTCCTTTTGAAGATCTTCATGAGCCACTCTCAATTTCTCAAGATCTTGCTTCCTTTGAAGATAATCATAGGAAAGCTTTTCATGAGTTGTTGAGAGCGTTTCATGACGACTTTCAAGTTCCTCATACTTAACGTGAAGATTTTTTATGTCTTCAATTAAGGACTCAGATCGAGTCATTTCAGCGCCTAACATATCATCGCTTTTGTCTAACAGTTTTTGAATATGTTCCATAGCTTTCTATTGTTCAGTTGCAATTTTAGCAAGTGTTTTGTAGCTGGGTTTTGAACCACAATCAGAGTCATCTTCACTAGATGTTTGATAGTGAGTAGTGCGTGTGTTTACCTTGGCACCGCGTGCCATGAAGCAGTAGGTAGGAGCGGAGTAGTCCTTGTCATTTGCATCGGTGTCGGTGATGAAGTCATTGTCTTCAGTGTTGAAGATGGACTTGGCAACATATGCTCTAGCCGGACTTGCAACGCCAGAATCGGACTCTTCCTCAGACTCCACCTCAGCCTCCTCAGAAGCGGACTCCTCCTCTGAATCCATTTCCTTGCCAACAAACGCATGTGCCTTGCCAGATGAGCTCTTCTTGTGTGATGAAGACTTTGAGAAAGACTTGGAAGAAGACTTTGAGTATTTCTTCTTCTTCTTGTCGTCAAAGTCATATTCCATGCTCTTCTTCTTCTTTTTGTTCTCATTGTCCCACTGCAGACACTCAGAGATGAAGTGACCAGGTTTCTTGCACTTGTGACATGTTTTCTTCTTGTAGTCATGAGCAGAAGCTTGATCATTCCTTGAGCTTGATCGTGAAGACTTTCTGAAACCTTTCTTCTTGGTGAATTTTTGGAACTTCTTCACAAGCATAGCAAGTTCCCTTCCAATGTCTTCAGGATCATCAGAACTGATGTCAGATTCTTCTTTAGATGAGGAGACAGCTTTTGCCTTCAAGGCACGAGTGCGCCCATAGTTTGGACCGTAGATATCTCTTTTCTCAGAAAGCTGAAACTCATGTGTGTTGAGCCTCTCAAGTATGTCAGACGAATCGAGTGTCTTGAAATCAGGTCGTTCTTGAATCATCAGGGCTAGGGTGTCAAACGAACTGTCAAGTGATCTCAGTAGTGTCTTGACGACTTCATGCTTGGTGATCTCAGTAGCGCCAAGGGCTTGAAGCTCATTCGTGATGTCAGTGAGTCGATCAAATGTGAGCTGGACATTCTCATTGTCATTTCTCTTAAAGCGGTTGAAGAGGTTGCGAAGGACACTGATTCTCTGATCTCTCTGGGTTGAGACGCCTTCGTTGACTTTGGAGAGCCTGTCCCAGACTAGCTTAGATGTTTCCAAAGCACTCACGCGGCCATATTGTCCTTTGGTCAGATGACCACAGATGATATTCTTCGCAGTAGAGTCCAGTTGAACGAACTTCTTGACATCAGCAGCGGTGACACCTTCTCCAGCCTTGGGAACGCCGTTCTTGACGACATACCATAGGTCGACGTCAATGGCTTCAAGATGCATGCGCATCTTATTCTTCCAGTAGGGATATTCAGTTCCATCGAAGCCGGGGCACGCAGCGGAGACTTTAATTATCCCTGCAGTCGACATAGCTAAAACTCCAGGTGGTTAAACTGAATCACACAGAACAAGGGAGTACCTTTCTCTGATACCAATTGAAAGTGTGTTATATCAACTAGAGGGGGTGAATAGGCGATTTTTATGAAAGTCTTCAAAACGTGGAAGTTATGAAGACAAACGATAGAAATAAACCTATTACCCTGCAGCGGAAGGTAGACTACACTAGGCAAGCCATAGTCAAATATTCAATGGAGTGAAAGCACAATGACTAATAGTAGCAATGTAGTAAGGATCTGGTAGGAAGATATTATGAAGCCAAACAGAACATGCAGTCACTCAGTGAAGATAAAAGATAGTGCAATCATACAATGACTTCACAAGGAGTAACAGTAAGTGAAGACAATGATTTGTTGGACCAGTTCCAGTTGCTGTGACAACTGTACGTCTGGTTAGGGCGGCTAGGTATTTAAACCTGAGGACACACAGTCCCGGACACCCAGTCCTGAACACACAGCTCAGGACACCCAGTCGTCACTGTATTCCCCTTGAGCTAAGGTCACACAGACCTCGCCCAATCACTCTGGTAAGTCTTCAAGGTAGACTCCCAAACCTTCACAGACTTCGTTCACCGGCCATCCACAATGTCTCTTGGATGCTCAGAACACGACGCCTAACCGGCTGGAGGATTCACAGTCCTCAAGTGTAATAAGTCTTCAGATCACACATACAAGAAGACTTAAGTGATGCCTAATTCTCTTTGGCTCTGCGTGGTTAGGGCTTTATCCTGGCAAGGAATTCTCTCTCAAAGGCTTCGAGGTGGGTTGCTCTCAAACGACAAAAGCCGTACACTAACTCTGAGCAGCCAACCATTTATAGTTGTAGGGGCTGGGCTATTTATAGCCACTAGGCAACCCAACCTGATTTGTCCGAAATGACCCTGGGTCACTAAGGAACTGACACGTGTTCCAACGGTCAGATTTCAAACTCACACGGCAACTTTACTTGGGCTACAAGCAAAGCTGACTTGTCCGACTCTGGACAAGATTCGCTCTCATAGTCTTCACTCGAAGACATAGGTTTTGGTTAAGCATCACTTCAGTCATTCTGTCTGGTTCTCTTGGACCCCACTTAACAGTACGGTGGTTCCTATGACTCAACAAAGAAGAAAAAGAACTACGAAAGATCTAAGTCTTCGAGCTTCATAGGCTTCATGCGATGTCTTCTCCTGTCATAGTCTTCAATGTGAATATCTTCATATACCACCTTTGACTTCAATGTCTTCATACATTTTTAGGGGTCATCTCTGGTAGGAAAACCGAATCAATGAGGGACTTCTTCCTGTGTTATCCTGCAATTCTCACAAACACATTAGTCCCTTAACTAGGTTTGTCGTCAATACTCCAAAACCAACTAGGGGTGGCACTAGATGCACTTACAATCTCTCAAATATTACTTTGAACTCCTACTGAGGGACCTTTCCAGAGATTACACTCGCCAGGTTCTGTCTTTCCAGAGCAAAGGTGTTGAGGGTACTGAGGTTGAACACACATTTAATTATGAAAGGTCAGTGGTATGATTATCAGAGCCGGCAGGTACTGCGGAATGGAAGTGCCTCCAAAAATGCCAAACATCGTATTGGAAGAGCATATGGCAAAGAAATTGGAAGTCATTGTGTCAAACCCATACATGACTTGTCAGCGGCTAATCCCTTTTCAGAAATGACGCGGTTTGCAATGTTTGAATTTGGGAATTGTAATCTTTGGATTAGAACCTTGCAATATTTATGGTATTTGTTGTATTGAACCGTTTCTGTTCTGTTGTCTCAACGCAAACAGTTCATCCGAGTGAACCGCATGTCGTATATCGCACACACCTTGATCTGGCTGACCGTTTCTTTTGTGTTGTCTAATCACAAACTGTTCATCCCAGTGAACTGTATGCTGTACATCGCACACACCTTGATCTGGCTGACTGTTTCTTTTGTGTTGCCTGATCACAAACAGTTCATCCGAGTGAACTGTATGATGTACATCGCACACACATTCATCTGGCTGCCTATTTCTTTTGTTCCTCCTCATTGAAAATGGTTAATTGAACTGAACCGTATGCCCTGAATCGCACACGCAACTAAAATATGAACCGTGTTTGCTGTGTCCTCCATCGCAAATGTTTTGCACCTTTTTTGATGGGGTTTTTACACCACCGTTTGCGATTATTGCATCGCACACAGTTTCGTTGAAGGGTCTCTGATTGTAGTGTCGCGTTAGCAGCATCCTGCAGTAGTGAATTGTTATTTGGTGCCAGCGTTGAGCATGAACATTATATCTGGATCTTGTTTAGTGTGAGACGGTTATTCATTTAAATCAGAGAATAATGGTTGTTCTATTTATATGAGTAATATCTTTTATGGTCATGCACCCTTGAAGAGTGGTCTATTTCTATTGAATCTCAATTGTGGTGATACACATATTCATAATATTGATGCCAAAATATGCAAAGTTGATAATGATAGTGCTACATATTTATGGAACTGCCGTTTAGGTCATATTGGTGTAAAGCGCATGAAAACTCCATGCAGATGGACTTTGGGAATCACTTGATTATGAATCATTTGATACTTGCGAACCATGCCTCATTGGCAAGATGACTAAAACTCCATTCCCCGGAACAATGGAGCGAGCCAATGACTTATTGAAAATAATACATACCGATGTATGCGGTCCGATGAGTGTTGAGGCACGCGGTGGGTATCGTTATTTTCTAACCTTCACAGGTGATTTGAGTAGATATGGGTGTATCTACTTATTGAAACACAAGCCTGGAACATTCGAAAAGTTCAAAGAATTTCAGAGTGAAGTAGAGAATCATCGTAACAAGAAAATAAAGTTTCTACAATCTGATCGTGGAGGTGAATATTTGAGGCACAACACTGAAAACCATTCCCATGATGCCTACACCAACTAGAGAGGAAGCTAATGAAGATGATCATGAAACTTCGGATCAAGTAACTACTAGACTTTGTAGGTTGAACGGAGTACGTTCCGAACCAGAGTGGTACTGTAATCCTGTCCTGGAAGTCATGTTACTAGACCATGGAGAACCTACGAACTATGAAGAAGCTATGATGAGCCCATATTCCGATAAATGGCTCGAGGCCATGAAATCTGAGACAGGATCCATGTATGAGAACAAAGTGTGGACTTTGGTGGACTTGCTCGATGATCGGCAAGCCATTGAGAATAAATGGATCTTCAAGAAGAAGACTGACGCTGATGGTAATGTCACCATCTACAAAGCTCAACTTGTTGCGAAAGGTTTTCGACAAGTTCAAGGGGTTGACTACGATGAGACCTTCTCACCCGTAGCGATGCTTAAGTCAATCTGAATCATGTTAGCAATTGCCGCATTTTATGATTATGAAATTTGGCAAATGGACGTCAAAACTGCATTCCTTAATGGATTTCTTAAAGAAGATTTGTATATGATGCGACCAGAAGGTTTTGTCGATCCTAAAGGTGCTAACAAAGTGTGCAAGCTCCAGCGATCCATTTATGGACTGGTGCAAGCATCTCGGAGTTGGAATATACGCTTTGATGAGGTGATCAAAGCATATGGTTTTATATAGACTTTCGGTGAAGACTGTATTTATAAGAAAGTGAGTGTGAGCTCTGTAGCATTTCTAATATTATATGTAGATGACATATTGTTGACTGGAAATGATATAGAATTTCTGGATAGCATAAAAGGATACTTGAATAAGAGTTTTCCCATGAAAGACCTCGGTGAAGCTGATTATATATTGGGCATCAAGATCTATAGAGATTGATCGAGACGCTTAATAGGACTTTCACAAAGCACATACCTTGACAAGATTTTGAAGAAGTTCAAAATAGATCAGTCAAAGAAAGGGCTCTTTCCTGTGTTGCAAGATATGAAGTTGAGTAAGACTCAAAACCCGACCACGACAGAAGATAGAGAGAGGATGAAAGTCATTCCCTATGCCTCAGTCATAGGTTCTATCAAGTATATCATGCTTTGTACCAAACCTGTTGTGTGCCTTGCCATGAGTTTGGCAAAGGGGTACAATAGTGATCCAGGAGTAGATCACTAGAGAGTGGTCAAAATTATCCTGAGGTAACTAAAGAGGACTAAGGAAATTTTTCTCGGTTATGGAGGTGATAAAGAGTTTGTCATAAAGAGTTACGTCGATGCAAGCTTTGACACCAATCTGGATGACTCTGAGTCTCGATCTGGATACATATTGAAAGTGGGAGCAATTAAGAGTAGCTCCATGTAGAGCAATGTAGACATAGAAATTTTAAAAATACATACGGATCTAAATGTGACAGACCCGTTGACTAAACCTCTCTCACAAGCAAAACATGATCACACCTTAGTACTCTTTGGGTGTGAATACATGTGTGAATACATAAACAAATACCATGTCCCTAGTAAACCTCTACTATACTAGCTCGTTGATCAATGATGGTTAAGGTTTCCTAACCATAGACATGTGCTGTCATTTGATAACGGGATCAGATCATTAGGAGAATGATGTGATGGACAAAACCGGTCTGTTAGCTTAGCCCAATGATCGTTACGTTTTATTGCTCTTGCTTTCTTCTTGTCAAATACATATTCCTTCGACTATGAGATTATGCAACTCCTGGATACCGGAGGAATACCTTGTGTGCTATCAAATGTCACAGCGTAACTGGGTGATCATAAAGATACTCTACAGGTATCTCCGAAGGTGTTTGTTGAGTTGGCATAGATCGAGATTAGGATTTGTCACTCCGAGTATCAGAGAGGTATCTCTGGGCCCTCTTGGTAATACACATCATAAAACTTGCAAGCAAACGACTAAGGAGTTAGTCACGAGGTGATGTATTATGGAACGAATAAAGAGACTTGCCGGTAACGAGATTGACCTAGGTATGAAGATACCGACGATCGAATCTCGGGCAAGTAACATACGGATGGATGAAGGGAATTACATATGTTGTCATAACGGTTCGACCGATAAAGATCTTCGTAGAATATGTAGGAGCCAATATGGGAATCCAGGTTCCGCCATTGGTTATTCACCAGAGAGGTGTCTCGGTCATGTCTACTAGTTCTCAAACCCGTAGGGTCCGCACGCTTAACATTCGATGACGATTTAGTATTAAATGAGTTATGTGATTTGGTGACCGATTGTTGTTCGGAGTCCCGGATGAGATCACAGACATGACGAGGAGTGTCAAAATGGTCGACAGGTAAATATTGATATATAGGACGATAGTAACACCAGAAGTGTTTCGGGGGGTACCGGGTACTTATCAAGTCACCGGAAGGGGTTCCGGGCACCCCCGGCAGAAGATATGGACCTTATGGGCCAAGAGGAGAAACGCACCAGCCACAAGGGGCTGGTCCACCCCCATATGGGCATACCTAAGGAGGAGAAGGAAAGGGGAGAAGGGAAAGGAAATTGTGGATTAGGATTTGCACTTCCTTCCTCTCCCCCCCCCCTCTTTCCTTCGCCCTCAGTTATATATAGAAGGGGGCGCGTGGCTTGGGAGGGAGTCCAAGTAGGATTCCTCCTACTTGGGCGCCTCATATGGCTGCTCCTCCCTCCCTCCCACCTATATATATATATGTGGAGGCGTCCTAGCACACACCAGACAATTGCCTAGCCGTGTGCGGCGCCCCCCTCCATCGTTTACACCCCCGGTCATATTTTCGTAGTGCTTAGGCGAAGCCCTGCGGAGATCACTTCACCATCACCGTCACCACGATGTCATGCTGACGGAACTCATCTACTACCTTGACATCTTGCTAGATCAAGAAGGCGAAGGACGTCACCGAGCTGAACGTGTGCAGAACATGGAGGTGCCATGAGTTTGGTACTTGATCGGTTGAAGCGCGAAGAAGTTTGACTACATCAACCGCATTGTGAAACGCTTCCGCTTACGGTCTATGAGGGTACGTAGCCACACATCCCCCCTCGTTGCTATGCATCTCCATGGATAGATCATGGCGTGTGCGTAGAATTTTTTTTGTTTTCCATGCAACAATTCCCAACAGATGAGTATGTGTGCAAAAGGAATTTGATAGAGGCTCGGGGAGTCTGAGGGAACAGTGTTGACGGACATGTGGAATTATTTGCGTATGGTCGACAGAACACGCCCCTTCTTGTTTGAATGGATTTGTGGTGTGGGGAGGGATGTTGGGGCGCAAGGGTGCTGATGGAGATGGTCTATGCCACTGGGAACAAGCACCGGCATCCATGGAACGGCAACACTTCCAAGATTGTTTTGGAGAGACTAAGGAAGGGAGAGGGAAGGAGGTGCTAGGGGATTGCAGGAGGAGGTGGAGGCGCACATAAAGATGGCTTCATTTTGTGGGAATAGCCAAGGGAGAGAGTTAAAAGGAGGAGGTAGAAGATAAAGTGCTCTGGCTTTTGGCATTTCCTCTCTGTACATGTACGTGTGCTTGAAAGGAGATCA
>NC_041386.1:252110242-252161271 GCF_002162155.2 Triticum dicoccoides | reverse complement strand
GGAGAGTGTGCAAAAATACGAAGGGAGGGGTAATTAAAGGAAGGGCATCAATCAAGTGTACATGTCTGTCGTTTGGTTTTTCTCTGTAGGCTCAATTTATTTTTGTTTTTTTATTTTTTGCGGGGTAAAGGGAGTTTTATTGCAGAGTAATAGTGTTACAATCAAGAGGCCACAAATCCTCAATATAGAGTGGGACCGTGACTAACCACACAGCAGTTGTACTCTTGGTACATCTATACCGGGTCAGCCGATCTGCAACTCTATTTTGACTACGTGTAATTTTCTGAGGATAAAACTCCCTGCTGCTCATTAACTCTTTAACATCCTAAACCAGATGACCATACGTCGAGTGTTCCAGGCCATTGTTTGATGAACAAGACAGTGCATCAGATGAATCCGACTAAACAATTACTGGAAGAGTTAAATGTTGAATGGCTAGGGCCATCCCTTGCATGAGCGCATGTACCTTTGCTTCCAATGGATCATTGCAATGGAAGATAACATGATAGGCAGAAAAGATAATACCACCTGCACTATTTCTGAGGATCATACCGGCAGTCGCAGAACCATCTGAAGGTTGGAAGGACCCATCCACTGAAAGGACGGCGGGGGCGTGCTCCGGTGCTGGCCACGGCACTGTCGGAGTAGACTTCTTCTCTGTAGTGATAGGAATAGCCAAAGATGGCACTTTTCCTTTGATAATCTCCTATATAGAAAACCGACCAGCCAATATGATTGATTTATAATAACTATCAAGGAAATACATCATTACATGGACTGGTGGAATCTCCTTTCCATGAGTTTGGTTTGTACGCAGTTGGCATATAGGCCAGATGAGCATAATGATCATATCTCGTATGTCGTCCGAGCATCTGGACGGCAAGTGCAAGAGCCATTCCATCCCATTATCCACAAGAAACTCATCAGGGAGAAGGGGCCATCTCTCCCGCATGTCAATCCAAATATTCCTAGCTTGAACACAAGTTACTAGAGCATGGAATGTACCTTCCTCCTCTATTCCACATATAGGGCACGTCGAACGTTTGGCCAGATGCCTACATACTTTGCATTTTTTTTCGTTGGTAGTGCAGCTGAGGCAACCTTCCAAGCATAAATTTTCGTACGTTGAGGAATGGATGATTTCCACATACAATTCCAGATCAAACAAGAACCATCCGGTGTGCTAAAATGGATGTACCCCCCGCTACAGCGACATTATGATCGTGTGTAGCCAACTTATACGCACTCTTGACTATAAAAACACCACTCTTTTCCGGGTACCAAGAGATAAAATCTGATCATTGTCTTGGAGAAGTTCGGATCTTAAGAATATGTTGAATGTCCATAAACCAAAAGTGATCACGTAACCTGTCCAGCCTCCATGCTCCATTTTCGTCCAAAAGATCCGACACACAATTGAAGCGATAGTTACGCTTCGGCGTAATGGGTCGGTAGGAGGAGGGTCAAGGGATCCAAGGATCTCTCCAGGTTCTTATGAGAGCCCCATCACCTACAAGCCAAATAATTCCATGCTTCAACAGTTCAAGACCATGTAAAATTCCCGCTGAACCATTACCAGAAAACACAATGTCCAGTAAATGCCCCGATGGAAAGTATGTAGCTTTCAGTAACCTTGCACATAAACTACTTGGAGAATCCAGGAGTCTCTAGGCTTGCTTCGCAAGGAGTGCCTGGTTGAAGGCCCTCGTATCTCTAAATCCCATGCCACCCATGGGTTTCCACAATATCATTTTATCCCAGCTCAACCAAGCCATCGTCCTCTTTCCTTTCTCAATGCCGCACCAGTGTTGATGCATCATGCGAGTTAATTCATCACACACCAATGCAGGAAGTTTGAAGACACTCATAAGATACGCCAGAATAGCTTGAGCTACTGATTTGATTAAAATCTCCATATTACCTTAAGACATATACTGCTCACTCCAGTCAATTAATCTCTTACTCAATCTCTCTTGTAATGTTTCAAATTTTCCTTTATGCATCCTTCCCCTGGAACCGAGAGCCCCAAGTGCTTAGGTTCAAAAAATTCTTGGGTAATATCAAGGATACTCTTCACCTCTGTAACAACTATAGGCAGACAGTGATCAGAAAAAAGGATGGAACACTTTGATGGATTAATAAGCTGACCAGTGGCCGCCGCAAACGTGTTCAACAAACCCTTCACCAAGCTTGCCTGTTGTTCTGAAGCTTGAAAGAATAAGAGAGAGTCATCCACAAATAAAAAATGAGATATCTTAGGAGTGCCTCTACATATTTTGACCCCTTTCAGACCATCTTCTTCCATGGATTTATTAACCAACGCTCACAAAGCATCAGCAACAAAAAGGAAGAGGAAGGGGGATAATGGGTAACCTTGTCGAAGCCCCCTAGAAGAACTAAAAGACTCCAATAGTTTACCATTAAACTTCACTAAATACTTGACCAAAGTTACACAAGCCATGACCTGAGAGATCCAGTGCTGAGAGAAACCCCACTTCATGAGGGCCTTTTCCAGGAAGGCCCAGTCCACCCTATCATAGGTTGTTGACAAATCAAGCTTATAAGCACAGAAAGCTGGCGAATTCTCTAATAGTGATTGGATATGGTGAATACATTCAAAAGCAATAATAGAGTTATCAGAAATAAGCCTCCCAGGAATGAAACCACTCTGGTTCTCCAATATAAGCTCTGTAAGAAAAGGTCGTAACCTATTCACCATACACTTGGACACAACTTTATAAACCATGTTGCACAAACTTATTGGTCGAAAGTCCTTCGGCTCCATTGGGTGGGGAACCTTGGGAATCAACACAATAGTAGTATCATTCACACCATTAGGCATGCTTCCATTGACAAAAAAATCCTGGACTGCCACACCAATTTCTGCTAAGAGTACCGCCCAATTTCATTGATAAAATCAAGCAGGGAAGCATCAGTACCCGGGGCCTTCAAGGAGCCAATCTGAAACAACGCATCAAAGATTTCCTTCTCTGAATATGGCTAACATAAAGACTCATTCATTTCATTATTAACCTTCGAAGTAATACAGTCCAGTACCTCCCTTGGATCAAGGGTAGGATCCTTACTGTATACCTTCTTAAAGTAGGAAGTAGTCATTCTCTCCATGCCTGTAGGTGCACTGCACCATGAGCCATCAACCTTTAGGAGTTGCTGGATATAGTTCCTGCGAGCCCTCCACACAGCCCTCCTATGCAGGTATGTAGTATTCCGTTCCCCCTCTTTCAGCCACGTAATACGAGACCTCTAGAGAAACAACATCTCCCTATAAAGCAGTTCGTCGAGTTGATTCATCTTCCTTTGGATATGTGAATGATTTGCCCCTGCTGTTTGTAATTCAGACGGCTGCGTTCTGAGTGTCTCAGCTTCCTTCAGAACATTCCCAAAGTTTGCTTTACTCCAGTATTTTAGTTCTTTCATTAGCTCTTTCAAAGACACAACAACCAACCCAAGACCACTGGCCAGTTTGTTTTTCACCCAAGCATTGGTAATTAGTTCTGGAAAGTGCTGGATGGCGCTCCACATGATTTCATACCTAGCACTATGCTCCCGTCGCTGGTGGTCCTGGATACCCTCGAGTTGCACCAAAAGTGGCATGCGATCTGAGCAAGATGAGGCCTAATCAAACACCCTTGCCGCCGGAAAAATGTCCTTCCATGCCTTGTCTGCATAAGCCTGGTCTAGCAGTACATGGACATCATGATCACCATTCTGACCATTATCGTATGCCACCATCTGTTACTCTAATCGCAAGGATCCTCCAGTTCACACACCTACAGACAGTCTCTAAATGCCACCATCTGTTACTCTAATCGCAAGGATCTGGATAGAAGTTCGTGTTGCCATAATGCTTCGTTGTAGTCCCCGTAAATGAACCATGGGTCCTTCGAGGTTGCTCGAAGTCTAGATAAATGATCCCACATGATATGTCTGCTCTCTACTCTTGGTTCCCCATAGATGAAGGTCCCTCTCCATGCAACACGAGAACCACCATCAATAATATGAGCATGAATGTACCCATCACATGCGTCAAGTATATTAACTGTCAAGGATTCATCCCAAAAGAGAGCTAGACTACCACTTTCCCATTACTATCCACACCATGGAAACCTTTTAGACCAAGTCTCCATTTAAGTTTCTCAATCTTTTCCTAACGCTTGCCTTGTTTCACAAAGAAAGACAAGCTTGGGTTTATTGGCTTTTGAGAGGGCCATAACCTCACGAACTGTCCGTCGGTCCCCCCCCCCCCTTGATAGTTCCATGATAATATATTCATTGCTTCCGGTGGTACTCCTCGAGGGAGGCCGCCGATATCTCATTGTTGTTGCTGTCCTTGGAGAGTTTCACGTGTTTGCTACTTGAGCTGCTTCTCGTAGGCGAGTTAGTTTCCTTGAGATCCATGCCGCTACCATCAGTGATAGAAAGTGCCACCTTTGGCTGCCCTAAAGCATTAATTTCATGTCCAGCTGCATCCATGTTCAATCTCTTCCCTGGGTCCTTGTCCACTTCCATCCTGCCATTAGGGTTCTTCACCGGGCTTGATGTCGCGTCCAAGGTCTCTGGATCGATCCTCTCATGCCCAGGTTCAGTGGGAGAAGTTTGAATTCCATCCTTCCCTACTGAAGGATGAGGCCCGGCCGCCCTGCCGGGATTTGATTTTCCCTGGGGCTTGTTAGGAGCATCTACATATTGCCAGTTCCCAAGTTTAAGCTTCTTCTCATCATGGATTCCTAGCCCACATTCCTTATGCTCATGACCAACTAGGCGACACACCTTGCAAAATCTAGCTAGTTTTTCGTATCGAACCAGATATACTTGTGGTTCCTTTGTTCAAACAATACTAACAAATTTCTTCAGGGGTTATTGGATGTCATGATTCACCCGCACCCTTATATAATCACCTCTAGTGTTTCCGTGCATGAGCATCTCAATGATCTCTCTTGCATGCTTCAAGAGCTTCTCCACAATGTTCTTCTTGCAATAAGCATCAGGTAGCTTGTGAATTTGGAGCCAGATTTGCATGTGAACGAAAGTTATATCCTCCGCTCTACTGAAGCCATCATAAGGACACATCAATACAGCCCAATTACGGAACAACCATGGACCTTGCATCATCATGTGCTCCCAATCCCCAAAGCACGACGCCTGGATGACGAATCGATTAGGTCCAATAGGCCGGAACCTCACGCTCTGTGTCGGATTCCATGCAGCTCTCATATCCTTGTAGAACACAGATTGACTGAAATTTTTGTCAGTGTGAACCCTAGCTAAGGCAAGCCACCGGATGCCTTCTTAATCTTTGGATCATCCTCGTCAATCCCTACATCCTCGAACACCTTGTTGTTGAGATCCAACTGGGTGAAGAAGTTTTCCAAATCAGACTTGGCGGCCGCTGCCACTAATGGCAGAGTTGGCATCCGAGGGGGATGCCATCAGGAACATGGTCTGGGAGGTCCGCCGGGGGAGAGACGGAGAGCGCAGACCAGGAGACCGTCGTAGTTGGGTATAACTCGAAAGCGATCGGGATCGCCTAAGAGGAGAGAAACCCTAGCAGGGACGTGTCTCTGTAGGCTCAATTGCTCCTCTACATGTACCTGAAGGAAGGAGATGAAGGGCTGGCTAAGTCCACGTGATGGAAGCGGGCCAAGGCCCCAGTGGGAATGGAAGAAAAGAAAAATAAAAGGAAGAGATGGACTTAGCCCATTTGGTGGATAAAGAAAAGGAGATAGATAGAAAATAAAATTGAAATAGATTGGGCCTAGCTAATTCTATCTAGTGTTTGAAAGAAGAATGAATTAGATTTTTCTGAAAGGAAAAATCTAAAAGAAGGAAATACAAAATCAACAAAATCAAATGAAGTTCCAAATATACAAATGTGCATACTTAATATGCAAAAGAAAAGAAAAATAATATTCCATGAAAACAGAACAATAAAACTCAAATTTAATTTAAGTTGAAATTAGTTCAAATTAAATCCTCCAAGTTATAAAAGTCCAATTTAATCTTTGTTAACTAATAAAACAAATGAAATTTTCTTGCCCTGGTTTTTGGAAAACTTTTTCTTAAACATTTCGAGAATTGGGATGTTACAATAAACGCGAGTTGATTATGGGTGGTGGTGTTCTGGTGGCTTCTCCCCCTTCCTCCTACCATCATGGTGGTGGAGGGTGGCTATGCAAGAAAGTCTACTACAACCTTGCCTCCTGGCGCAAAGCATCACCGAATCCAAGCTTCTGGCGAGGGCATGGTCCTTCCTCGATCTACGAAAAGGCTTCTATCATGGTGCTGGAAGAAGATGACAGGGATCCGGTATGGTTGTTATGGAGAAGCTACGACGCCCGAGCTGGCTGGCCGGCTTCTTCCATCAACGCATCGATTTTTCTGGCTGAAAGGCGGCCGAAGTTATTCCTCCCGACCATCGTGTCCCTAGGGAGGCAGTGTTGCTTCTTGGTGGAGTTTGTGGTGTGCCATCACATAGATCTCTTCGGTCAAGTGGTACGTCCCCCATGCCGACTGTGATTCGATCCTCCAGGAAGCTGCTTGGACCCGATAGCGTTTCTCCAACTCATCTCATGGTCTTTTCTGTAAAATTTAGGGGCTTGTTTGTATTTTCTTCTTTATTTAGGGTCAATGTAAGATATACTACTCCATCGCTTTAATCAACCCAAAGTAGAAAGCTGCTTTAGCTCGGAATGAAGTTAGCTTGACCTTATGCAAGAGTATTGACTTCCATAACCTCTTTATATTTCTATTTTCACAATAACTGGTTTCCTTTTGTGCAAATCCAATTATCTAAATTGGAAATAAGAAGAAATTCTCCCACTGGTAGCAAATGATAACGTCCACACGTGTGGCACCTAAGGATTCGGCCCACACGTTTTCCCTTCCTGTTCACATATAAGGACAAAAGAGATGATGTCAGCAAGAATCTTTTTGTTCTTTCAAACTTTAAAATGTTTTATCTCTTAAATTAAAAATCCAATTAAAAATCCATTTTCACCATTAAATCCACCGCGATGAGATCTTGAAAACTAGATCCCATATTAATATGTTTCGCCAATTTTTTTGGGATAAAAGTTACCATGTCTATAGCACTAAAATTTCCATGGTGTTTACACAACAGTTACCATGTATTGTTTCAGTTACCTTTTCTTCTAGTTTTAAATCTACCATTGTATTTCAACTACTATTCACTCATCGAGGTGAGGGTCTCGGTGAGTTGCTCCACTGTCGGTCGACCCTGAGAAGATATCCGCTAGGGGTGATGCATGGCATGGTGGGCTCCTGGGGCACGGATGCGTCGAGGAGATTCCTTGGGTGCATCTCGATGTGCGGCGGCGGGGGAGGGGGTTATGGGTCTAGTGGAGCGGCTATCGGCACTGCGGTGTTGTGCCAGCAACGACTCTTTTTTGTGTGTCCATGGCAAATCTACTATACAAACCATGACAAATTATTTCTTTCTACCCATCGCAAACTCTTTTCATTTGTGTGTTCACGGCAAACCAAATATTTTTTGTGTAATGGCAAATTAAGATATGTTCGTACCATGGCAAATAAACATGTGTCGCCATGACAAGTTTGGGTTTTTTATTTGTGAACCATGGAAAATTTACTTCATGGGTCATGGAAATTCTTTAGTAATTCACCATGGCAAATTTTAGTACCTGACCATGGCATTTTTTAATAATTATCCATGGCAATTTTACTTCATGGATCATGGCAATTTTTAGCAATTCATCTTGGCAAATTTAGTTTATAGATCATGGCTATTTAAATATTTTGACCATGCCAATTTTAATATTTTTGACCATCGCAATTGTTTTATATGAACAATGGCATATTGAGTGCATGGATCATAGCAATTTTTAGTAATTCACCATGGCAATTTTAGTATATGGTTCATGGCAACTTTTAGTCATTTGAACATGGCATTTCTTTAGTAATTGACTATGGATTTTTTAAATTATGAACCATACCAAAATTAGTTCATGGATCATGGCAAATTTTAGTAATTCACCATGGCAACTTTTAGTGTCCCTTTTTTACATCATGGCAATTTTTCTGTTTTATTTTTGTAACACAGTAAAAGAACAGAAAATAATTTCTTTTTGTTTGACCTTGGCAATTTTTAGCTTTTATGAGATTAGGGCAAATGTGGTCTACACATCATGGCAATTTTACCTTTCTCAAGAATGAAAAAATTCATTCCTTTTCTCTAACATGTCAAAATTTGCATTAAAACCTAGAAAAAAGTAGTTGAAACATATCGTGGCAACTTCAGCGTAAACACCAAGGCAATTTTAGTACTATAGACGTGGTATCTTTTCCTCCTAAAAAATATCGTCGAAACATATCGATATGGGATCTAATTTTGAAGATATCGTCGCGTCAGATTTAATGGTGAAAACAGATTTCCAGTCAGATTAAGAAAACATTTTAAAACTAAAAACTCAAAATATTCCTGCTGACATCATCTATTTTGTCCCTCTTTGCATACATATGTGGAAGAAACAAAAAGGCTGATGTGACGCAATGGGTGTCCAGAAGGACGTTCAGCCTGACTTATTTCAGCCCCTGGCATTTATTGTCCTTAATCAATGCAGTGATGGATCCTCCGTGACCCTTCTTCTGTCAAAAAAAAGTGCCCCATGACAGTTCTTCTATCATTCTTCCAGCACATCATCCATACCTTGCCCTTGGGCACAATACCATCACGTGATATGGCACTCTTTTAAGATGGTACACAAACAACGACGTAGCACATGAGCTGTTAGTCTCCGGTTAGCGGTGTTAACTAGGTGGATCAATGTTCAATAAATGTTGTCCAGACATGGGACCAGCAATTGTTCACAAAAGCCAGGAAACGCGGAATGTAAGGCCAAATACTGCAAGACATGCGGATCTCTTCAAGGTTGTATGCTTCGAAATTCAAGATCATCTGGACCCTAGATGTGACGCCCCCGATTCAATCGTACACTAATCATACACGCAAACGTGTACGATCAAGATCAGGGACTCACGAGAAGATATCAAAACACAACTCTACAAATAAAATAAGTCATACAAGCATCATATTACAAGCCAGGGGCCTCGAAGGCTCGAATACAAGAGCTCGATCATAGACGAGTCAGCGGAAGCAACAATATCTGAGTACAGACATAAGTTAAACAAGTTTGCCTTAAGAAGGACAGCACAAACTAGGATACAGATCGAAAGAGGTGCATGCCTCCTGCCTGGGATCCTCCTAAACTACTCCTGGTCGCCGCAGCGGGCTGCACGTATTACTAGGCACCTCCCAAGTAGTAGTCGTCGTCGTCGACGGTGGCGTCTGGCTCCTGGGCTCCAACGTCTGGTCGCCACAATCGGGTATAGGAAGGGGGAAAAGGGGGAGTAAAGCAACCATGAGTACTCATCCAAAGTACTCGCAAGCAAGGAGCTACACTACATATGTATGCATTGGTATCAAATGGATTAAGGGTATCATATGTGGACTGAACTGCAGAATGCCGGAATAAGAGGGGGATAGCTAGGCCTTTCGAAGACTACACTTCTGGTAACCTCCATCTTGCAGCAGGAGAAGAGAGTAGAAGGTAAGTTCACCAAGTAACATCGCATAGCATAATCCTAACCGATGATCCTCCCCTCGTCGCCCTGTGAGAGAGCGATCACCGGTTGTATCTGGCACTTGGAAGGGTGTATTTTATTAAGTATCCGGTTCTAGTTGTCATAAGGTCAAGGTACAACTCCAAGTCGTCCCGTTACCGAACATCACGGCTATTCAAATAGATTTACTTCCCTGAAGGGGTGCACCACATAACCCAACACGCTCAATCCCATTTGGCTGGACACACTTTCCTGGGTCATGCCCGGCCTTGGAAGATCAACACGTCGCAACCCTACCTAGGCACAACCGAGAGGTCAGCACACCGGTCTAAATCCTATGGCGCAGGAGTCTGGGCCCATCACCCATTGCACACCTTCATGTTGCGTACGTGGATGGTGAGCAGACCGGGCCTCCCTTATACAAGAGTAGGCGTTCTAGTCCAACCCGGCACGCGCCGCTCAGTCACTGTCGTCACGAACGCTTCGGCTGATACCACGACATCGAGTGCCCATAACTGTCCCTGCGTAGATGGTTAGTGTGTATAGGCCAGTAGCCAGACTCAGATCAAATGCCAAGATCTCGTTAAACGTGTTATTTTGAAATAACCGTGAACGCCGACCAGGGCCAGGCCCACCTCTCTCCTAGGTGGTCTCAACCTTCCCTGTCGCTTCGCCACAAAGATCCACTCAGAGGGCCGTTGGGACAAACGTCCTTTCGGACCCAATCCGTGAATCACTCGCGGGTACTCCTACGAGCCGACCCGTCTTTAGTCACCAAAAGTATCATATATTATGTATATATGTATATACCCGTGATCACCTCCCGAGTGATCACGGCCCGATAGTATAGCATGGCAGACGGACAAGAAAGTATGGCCACTGATGATAAACTAGCATCCTATACTAAGCATTAGGATTGTAGGTAAAGGTAACAACAGTAGTATCAAGGATAGGCTATGCATCCGGATACGATTAACGGAAAGCAATAACATGCTACACTACTCTAATGCAAGCAGTATAGAGAGTAGAGTAGGCGATATCTGGTGATCAAGGGGGGGGGGCTTGCCTGGTTGCTCTGGCAAGAGAGAGGGGTCGTCAACACCGTAGTCGTACTGGGTAGGAGTGGCGTCGGTCTCGGTGTCTAGCGAGAGAAGAGGGGGAGAAACAATAAATATAATGCAAACAAATGCATGACGATGCATGACACGACAAAGCGTAAAGCTAGGTGAGCCCTAACACGGTACGAGGTGGTACCGGTGGAGGGGGAAAACATCCGGGAAAGTATTCTCGGTGTCGTGGTTTTGTCACGGCAGATGTCCTCGTGAAAGGACTTATTCGTGGAGCCATCGCAACGGGTTAGCTTGAAGGGGTTAAAGCGGACACAGGGATGCAAGAGAGTTTATACTAGTTCGGCCCCTTCGATGAAGGTAAAAGCCTACGTCTAGTTGTGATGGAATTGATGGGGTTTCGATGACTAGGGAGCAAACAAGCTTCGCCTAAGTCTCGAGTTGTTGTCTGTTCTCCTGAACCACCGCCGGGTCGTCCCCTTATATACACGGGTGACGCACGTCGGTTCACAGAGTCCCAATACCGGCTCATAGATGTGTCCGGTTTGGTATCTACTTATTCCTAACTTACAATACAAGTTACATACCAACGCCGATTTACGGCTACAGGCCTTGAACCGACTATGGGCCTTGAGTCCTCATCTGCCTTCTTGGGCTTTAACATAGTTTAACTACTGACGAAGTTAACCCGGCCCAGATAGGCTGGTTGACGCCCAGTAGTGATATCCCCAACATTAGGCCCCAGATTGATTTGAACAGGTTCATGTCAATCCTTAGCAAAAATCTTCATCTTCAACATCTTCTTGTAGTTTGCTGAACTGCCATGGTGTCATCTTCTCTGGTCGCTGTAAACCGGTGTGATGTCACCTGTTATAGAGAAACTTATCCATGATACCTTTTTTGTTTAATAGGTCTACGACAATTGAGGCGACAGCTTCGTTTCCAAACCCATGGTCCCTTGATTTTCGCGCCTGACACATGTCCCTTGCCATATAAATAAGACCGAAGGGTCATTTCTTTTTCCCCTTCGTGCCCTTCTGCTTTGTCTTCCCTGCGTCGTCCAGCTTCGGAGCTCCGCCGCCATCGACGACCTCTGCTCCAACCTTGGCCGCTGCATCACCCTGATTGTACCAGAGCATCGCGGCGACCTTCTGTTTCTTCCTCGGCTCCGGTGAGTTCTTCACCTTTTCCTCCATAGATCCATTCTAGGGTTTCCAAGTTCTTCAGTGTTCATCGTCTGCTTTGTACTCACATGATAGATCTTAGATGAACCTGTGAACCTTTGCTCTGTGTAGCGGTAGTTTTTAGCATCCGCCTTCACTTACATGCCTCAAGACCATAGATCTACCTGTATCTCTGCCCATTGATTCAGTACTGTTCTTTTTTGAACCTTGAATATTTTCCTTCTTTTCTGAACTTGCTTCAGATCCGTCGTTGTAGAGAAATCTTGTGAAATCTGTTTCTGTACACTTACCCATCCGCAATCTCAACTGTTTCAATGCTTAGATCCGGCGGTTTAACTTGGTGTAGAAAAAATTAACAACCCGGTATATACCATTAGTCCCCTTGTTGAACCGCCAGATGCTGTTGCTTCATAAAACTCCGGTTTAGATAGAGTTGTCTCTGGTTTAACATTGTACATACCAGTGTACTTTAATCAATGCATTCTTGAACCGGAATCACCTATCTTGTAGATTTCATCATGGCCAAGCAAGTATATGAGTGCAACTGGGTTCCTTCTCGCGTCACAGAGACTCAACTGAACAATTTATTCCTGATCGACACTTTAGGTAGCAAAAACACCATCCATTGGAGGGTCCCTGGCAAAGAATGCCCTCCCACACCTCAAGAAGGAGAGGTTGTCTTTTTTGTAGATCACTTAGCCCGGGGCTTTAAGCCGCCCAGTTCTAAATTTTACCGGGATGTTTTAGCCGATTTTCAACTCCGCCCACAAGACACTGGCCCCAACTCTGTTACAAACATGTGTCACTTCCAAGTGCTCTATGAGGTGTTCTTTCAAGAGGAGCCCACAGTTGAGTTGTTCAGAGACTGCTTCCATCTAAACCGCCGTACTAAGTTTACTGACGGTTCCAATACGGAATTGGGTGGTGTGGTGATTCAGAAAAGGAAAGAGGTCACATACCCTCACGCCAAACTGCACAGCCACCCCAAAGAGTGGAATCAAACATGGTTCTACTGCAAAGACACCTCCCCTGCTGGTGAAAATCCTTTGCCTGGATTTCGTCCTGAGCGGCTTAGCAATACACACCCCTTTCCGCAAAGGTTGACTGCCAAGGAGAGAAGCAAATACACTCCTCAACTGTCCAGGCTCAGAGCCTTCATGGCCAACAGTTTAACAGGGGTTGATCTCGCTCGCTGTTGGATATCGTGGAGCATACTGCCCCTTAGTCCGCGCTCTGGTTTGATGTGCGAGTATACTGGCAGTGTTGATGACCCACTGCGACATGCCAACATCCAACTCACCGACGAAGAAATCACAGAGGCTGTGAATAAAATGTTGAATGAGCCGGAACACGTCTGTGCTCGAACCGGCCTGCTTCCCTTCTATGCCACCAACAAACCGCCAGCTGTAAGAGCTTGATTTTTCTTTTTACTGAACCTGTTATTTATATATCTGGTCATTGTTTAATATCAATGTCTGTTTAAACAGGGCAATGATCCGTTTTGGCGCAAGAAGCTTTCCCAGGAGAAGCCAGAAAAAACAGACAAACCAGAACGACCAATCCAGCCAAAGACTAAAGTCGTGAAACAGCCTGCTCATAATAAGAAAACCACTGCATCTTCCGATCCAGCCCCTGATGATGATGTGGGTAATCCGGACCTTGAGGTAGAGCTTGACTCACTTGGCTTACTTTTCATGCGCCTTATTGATGATGATATTTGTCAGGATGATGCCGAAGCCAGCCACGCTGATGCTGCAAAGGTAATTACTCTCTCTTCTGATTCAGACCCTTTGCCTTCACTAAAAATCCGTCAGGAAAACCGGAAGGTTAAATTTTCTCATCGTCTTGCTTACTTGGATCCCAAATTTCTTATGAAGACCCAACAACACGAAGCTCGCCGCACAACCCGGCACAGCGGCCAGGTAGTTACCTCCGCCGGTTTACCGAACAGTCCGATTCAGAAATGCCGTTCGGAGGTCTCTAATTTTCTTATCAGTGCTTGTCCTAAAGCGGGCTGTTTTCGTCAACCTCTTAATCCATCTAACTCCGATTATCAGGTTACTTCCCACTCATCCTCTGGCGAGTCATCGGTTACTCAACTGCCACCGCTCAAAACGGTGCTTGGGTAAGCTATACTTATCATAATATTTCTGGTAGGTCACCTTGTAACATATGCTGTATTTGACTTTGTTTATTCCTTTCAGGGCCAAGCCTAGGCCGAGCAAGAAGGCTCTCCTGGATAAAGCGGTCGAGGAGGACACCGTCCCTGAACCGGGTAAAACACCAGATCCTGAAGCGGCTATTCATGAAGATATACCCAATGATCCACCACAGCAGGATGACGATTTTATTGCTGAAGAAAGGCCTATTGACGCCTCAGGCCCTGTCAACCAGCCCACAAGCCCCATCCGGTTTGGGAGATCCACCAGTCCATCCCAGCCTGCTGACAAACCGCCTGCGCCAGTGCAAACCGGTGATGCTAAGGATGATGAAGTTGTAATTACTGGTATTGGCCGTACAGAGCCCAGCAATCCTGTTGCTTTATCCAAGCATACCGCCAAAGAAGAATTTGCTGCCATGGGCAAAGGCAAGTGGAATGTTGACTTGGCGACCTATGCTGCTCTGAATGCCCAAGATCTTCATTCTGGCTATCTGAACCGGCTGTATACCAGCCGTGATTATGAAGCTGGTCTGGTGAATATGATGAAAGAGAAATTTGAGGTAACTTCCATGTGCTTATCTGCGTATGTACTTTAATCTGTCAACTCTCCTAGCCCCCAAGGGCCGGTTTAGAATCTCCGTTCAAACCGGGACTTGTCAATGCAGACTTCAATGTTTTCTGAATTTGCTGATATAGCCCCCAAGGGCCGGTTCAACTTAGTGTAGTTAAACCGGGACTTTAGGTAATCAAGATTGTAGCAGCAATATTAACTGAACAAATAGCCATTAGCCCCCGAGTGCTAAGTTGAATACTTGTATTGATCTTGGAACTTTATAATCAAGTGAAAGATGAACATCAAATAGGCATTAGCCCCCAAGTGCCAAGTGCATAACTTGTTATGTGGTTGGTACTTCAATTCTTGCACTACTTGCTGAATCATATAACTGTATGTATGCAGGCTGAGCTGAAAACAAAAGCAAACCAAATCGCTGATGTTGGTGTACTAGAATAGGGGTACCCTAGTACCCCGAACTTGTGCACGGGTAGTTGCAGCACCCCGCGGCAAGGCTTGCTGGGCGAACGCCAAGATCCTCCCTGGTTCCCTTGGAGCCATTCAAGAACAAAGTATTTAAGCTCAGGAGACAAGGCCTCGGCAAGAGGAGCTTGCCGGGAAGGCCAACCAAGGCACTCCAAGGAACTTGCCGCGACGCGCCATGCGCTCCGGCAAGGCAACAAGGGCCCGGCAAGAGGAGCTTGCCGGGAAGGCCAACCAAGGCACTCCAAGGAACTTGCCGCGACGCGCCACGCGCTCCGGCAAGGCAACAAGGCCCCGGCAAGAGGAGCTTGCCGGGAAGGCCAACCAAGGCACCTCGAGGCCCAGTGAACGACAAGCTACCGGACCCGACAAGATAACAGCAGCGACAAGGCACTTGCCACGGCAGGCGGCCACTCTGTGCCCCACGCTCCAGCGCATCCACCAACGTGTTGCTCTGGGGGCCTCTCCAGGCGCACGTGGCGGGAGGCTGTGCCGCCAGCGGTGCGCAGTGGCATGCGAAGCTGACAAGATCGCCATCATGGCGAACGGTGGCGCCCCTAACGGTCCTTTTCTGCACTGTTTGGGCGACTCAGACGGGCATTTAATGCCCTTGTCCCCTGCCGTCAGGGTTAGGTAGGGTGCACTATACAAGTAACTGTACCAACCACCTCACTTTTTACATTTGTACCCTTCTCTGCGTTGCCACCTGTCGGTGACCCCTTTAGCGTATAAAAGGAGGCCCATGCACAACGTAGAGGGGGTTCGCGAGGTTCGAGTCATTCGTAAGCCAGAAAACACTTAGCTCTCGCGAGCAAGAACATAAGATAATCAAACAAGCAGCAGTAGGAGTGTTATCTCTCCGGAGAGCTCCGAAGCTGGGTAAACTACTCGTGTGCTTCGCCTCGATCTGCTCTTCGTGCGATCTCCGCCCCCCGCCGAACCGAAAGGGGCTCGGTCCGCCGGCCCCATAGGTGTTCGTGGATTCAGTTTCCCCAACATCTTTGGCGCGCCAGGTAGGGGTCGTCGAGATTGTGTGAACCTGATCCGGCATTCACATGAGCTAGATCTTCATTCCCTTCATCAACATGCCACCGAAGAAGAAGACTTCGGCGGCAGCCGCTCCATCCACGTCACTTCCGCCACCGTTGGAGCAAACGGGAGGTGGAATGGACGCCGGCGGAAGAATGGACGTCGACGAGGAAGCTTATGATGCTGCCAGGTCCAAGGACAAGGCTGCACAAACCTCGGCGACTGTACATGTTCCGCGCCGCTCTCAGGAGGCGCAAGACCAACAGCGTCATGGCACTTGCAGTGCCATACGCATGATAGGCCAAGACCAAGCTGGTGGATCTCGGGGCGCTCAAGACCAGCGTGCACGCCAGCGTGCTGGCACGAGCGGGGCACGGTCGCCTGGACGGGATACTGCTCCTTCTAACATAGCTAGAAGTCCGAGCACGTCCCGCTCCTCGCGCCGTCCGCCACCGCCACCCACCACTCCAGCAGAAGCTTTGGCGCGAGCTCAACTGCTCCTAGATTACCCTCCGACGTCGGACAAGATCGACGAATGGAGGGCCACCATTCAGAGTCTCATCGGCTACGCCAACAGCGACACTCCACGGCGACCGAGCGCGTCGCCGCCGCGGCAGGGTTGCCGGGCGCGAGCCGGTGGCGACGAAACGGGTGGAGGTGCAACTACCATGCAATCACCACCTCAAAGGCCAAGATCGCCGACTCGCCGGATCCACCTCGACAGCGACTCCACCGCATCGTCGGATCCATGAGCTCGTCGCGATCAGCGCCAAGTTCTTCATGATCGACAACAAGAAGACGCTCGAACTCGCATCGAGCGCCAAAGAGAAGCGCGACGTCAATCCGACAAGCGTGTTGGGCCCTCTGTTGACATGCATGCGCCAGGGGAACCAGGCAATCTGCCGTCCACGGTAGGTTGCCCTGCGTTCACTCATGAGCTGCGGCAAGTCCAGTGGCCCAGCACGAAGAACTTCAAGCCAGACGTACCGGAGAAGTACGAAGGCAAGACGCATCCGTTGGAGTTCCTCAGCATCTACACCATTGCGGTGCAGGCTGCCGGGGGACAGGATGACAAGATCCTTGCCAACTACTTCCCGCTGGTGCTCAAGCCCAACGTCAGATCCTGGCTCATGCACTTGCCGGACAACTCCATATCCTCTTAGGCTGATCTGTGCCATCAGTTTGTCGGCGCCTTCACAGGCGGACACAAGCCTCATGGCCAGGAGAGTGATCTTCATCTGCTCGCCCAGAAGGAAGGAGAGCCCCTGCGCAAGTACATTCAGAGATTCAGCAGTGTGCAGCACAACATCCCAGACGTCCACCCTGCCACGGTGATCAGCGCGTTCCATCAGAACGTACAAAACCGCAGGATGCGGGAGGAAATGGCGATGTGCAAGATCAAAGACGTCAGTGAGTTATATGCACTGGCCGACAAGTGTGCACGTGCTGAGGAAGGGAGGAGACTCCCCGGAGAGAATGTAGGAGCGGGAGGATCTGATAGTGAAGATGCTTCCCCGGCAAGGAAAAACCGGCGGCGGAACAACAGGAAGAAGAAAGGCAAAGAGGTGCTAGTTGTTGAGCAGTTCGGCAACGGTGGTGGCGCCAAGAAAGCCAAAGCTGGTGACTCCGGCAAGGAGGTTGCCGCGGAGGTGGCGGTCGCCGACAAGCAGGACGGCACCAACAAGCAGTACTGCAAGATCCACCGCACCAAGGGCCATGATCTCCATAGCTGCAAGAAAGTCGAGCAGCTTGTTGAGCAACAGAAAAGCTGAATACGAGCGGCGCGACAAGGAGAAGGCCCAGGAAGGTGCTGGGGGATCCAGCAAGAAACGTCCCGGCCGAGGAGGACGCCGCGGCAAGGCCAAGCAGCGGCAAGGAGACAGACCTCCTCGCGGCCGCGACAAGGATGAAGATGACGATGACGATGAAGACATGGATGATGAGGAGACTGATGAGCAGGAGTTCCAGAAAGCCACAGAGGTCCTCTGCGTTGACGGTGGTGCTTCTCTGCATACCTCGCACCGTCAGCTCAAGCAGTGGGTGCGGGAAGTTAATGCAGCAGAACCACCCGTCGAGTCACGCAAGCCTCTGAAATGGTCCAGCACGCCTATCATCTTTGATATTGAGGACCACCCTGATCGCATAACTGCGGTAGGGTGCTTGCCGATGTTGGTTTCACCAACAATCCGCAACCTCAAGGTCACTAAGATGCTAGTTGACGGTGGGGCCGGCTTGAACCTGATCTCCTCCGCGGTGCTCCAGAAACTCCCGATTCCTGACAGCGAGCTCGAAGAGACCGGTACATTTCAAGGAATCAACCCGGGAAGGAGCAAGTCGAAGGGAAAGATCACATTGCCGGTAACATTTGGCAGCGAGCTGAACTTCAGGACTGAGAGGGTCACGTTTGACGTTGCTGAATTTCCATTACCTTACAATGGAATCCTCGGCCGTCCGGCACTCGCCAAGTTCATGGCAGCCTCTCACTATGCGTACAACGTACTGAAAATGCCAGGCCCGATAAGTGTCATCTCTGTCCCTGGCGACAAGAAGGATGCTCTTATCTGTGCCGACAAGATCTACCGGGAAGCAGCAGCCGCAGCAGAACGCAAGACACTTGCCGCTGAAGCTCCCGGGGGGAAGAAGAAGACCAAGTCCGGCAAGAGCTCTGATGCCCACTCCGGCAAGCGCACCTCTTCGGAGTGCTGCACTACCGTCGAGGACGCACCATCGAGCTCCACCGGCAAGTGTAAGAAGGCAATGACAGCTCCACCTGAGACCAAGAAGGTGTCCGCCAAGGAGGACGACACTGGTGGTACCTTCACCATCAGCGCCACTCTTGACCCCAAATAGGAAAGCGCGCTCGTTGCTTTCCTGCGGGCGAATGTCGACGTGTTTGCGTGGCAACCGTCTGATATCCCTGGTGTTCCCAGGAAAGTAATTGAGCACCACCTTGCCGTTTGTCCTCATGCGCGGCCCGTCAAGCAGAAAGTCAGGAAGCAAGCAGTGGAGCGCCAAGAATTCATCGCAGAAGAAATCAAGAAGTTGGAAGCAGCAGGCCTTGTCAGAGGAGTGCTCCATCACACATGGTTGGCCAATCCTGTTGTCGTGCGCAAGGCTAACGGGAAATGGAGGCTTTGTATTGATTTCACTGATGTTAATAAAGCTTGTCCCAAAGACCCATTTCCCTTGCCGCGCATTGACCAGATTGTTGACTCCACAGCCGGATGTGATTTGCTTTCATTTCTTGATGCATACTCAGGATACCATCAGATCTTCATGGCAGAAGAAGATGAAGAGAAAACCGCATTTATCACCCCGTGTGGCACGTACTGCTTCGTAGGGATGCCTTTCGGTTTGAAGAATGCTGGTTCAACATTTGCAAGGGTAGTCTACCACGCTTTTGAGCCGCAGATGCACAGAAATGTGGAAGCCTACATGGATGACATAGTGGTCAAAAGCAAGAACAGGGCGACCCTGATTCAAGATTTAGACGAGACATTTGCAAATCTGCGCAAGATCAACCTCAAGCTTAACCCTGAGAAGTGCGTGTTTGGAGTCCCTTCCGGCAAGCTTCTCGGGTTCTTCGTGTCTCAGCGGGGAATTGAAGCCAATCCCGACAAGATCAAGGCCACTGAGCAGATCGAAGCACCAAAGCGCGTCAAGGATGTACGAAGGCTTGTCGGTTGCGTGGCTGGTCTCAGCGGGTTTATCTCTAGATCTGCTGAGCGCGCCCTGCCATTTTTCAAAATTTTGAAAAAGGGAGGTCCAATAAAATGGACTCCGGAGGCGGAGGCTACGCTGCAGGACTTGAAGAGATACCTGTCCTCCACTCCAACACTTGTCGCACCTAAGCCGCAAGAGAAGTTGCTGCTGTATATAGCGGCAACCAATCAAGTGGTTAGTGCTGCGTTAGTGGCGGAGAGGGAGGCAGATGATGAGCCAGCAACCATGGCAGATGCATCCAGCGACAAGCAGGGGGCTTCGCTGACAAGCTCTGGTCCAGACAGAGATGGATCTGCGCAGGAGCATGATAAGATGCAGAAGAGAATGGTGCAGCGTCCAGTTTACTTTGTCAGTTCCCTTCTATAGGGGGCTAGATCAAGGTACTCTGGTGTGCAGAAGTTGCTTTTCGGCCTCCTCATGGCCTCGAGAAAGCTGCGCCATTACTTCCAAGCACATGAGATGACAGTCGTCACTCGCTTTCTGCTGAAGAGGATACTGCAAAATCCAGAAGCGACAGGCAGGATTGTCGAGTGGGCACTGGAACTGTCAAGCTTTGGCCTCAAGTTTGAGAGCACTTCAACTATCCAAAGCAGCGCATTGGCGGAGTTCATAGAAGAATGGACGCCAACATCAGATGAAGAAATTCCAGAGACGAGCATCCCCGTCAAAGAGGCAAGCAAAGAATGGCTGATCTACTTTGATGGTGCCTTCTCGCTACAAGGCGCCGGTGCGGGCGTGCTGCTTGTCGCACCCACCGGAGAGCACCTCAAGTACGTAGTCCAGATGCACTTTCCCAAGGAGCAAGCAACCAACAATACTGCAGAGTATGAAGGATTGCTTGCCGGTCTCAGAATCGCAGCAGACCTTGGGATCAAGAAGTTCATTGTCAGGGGTGACTCACAGCTTGTCGTCCGCCAAGTGAACAAGAACTACCAGAGTCCATTGATGGAAGCATATGTTGATGAAGTGAGGAAGCTAGAAGAACACTTTGACGGCTTATAGATGGAGCATATCCCAAGAGCTCAGAATGACATTGTTGATGGCCTGTCAAAGTGCGCCGCACTAAAGTTACCTGTGGAACCAGGGATCTTTGTGCCCAAGTTGACTCAACCATCCGTAACACCATCAACTGGACAAAGCAAGAAGAGGAAGTTGGTTTTTGGTGACTACTTTCCGGCAGAGCTCCCCGAAGTTGCCGCCAAGAAAGTCCCCAGGATCAACACCAAGGATGCTGAGGGGCAGTCTGCTCTAGCAAGCCTTATGGTTTGTTCCGTTGAAGCAGACGCTCCCGGCAAGTTTTGCTCCGACAAGCTTGCCGGGGAACATCAAGCTCCGGCAGGGCTGCAAGTCCTTGCCGTAGAAGCGGATGTTCCCGCAGCAGCAGATGTGCCTTTAGTCCTTGTTGTCGAGCCACAAGCTCCAGCATGGGCACGGCAGATTGTCCATTTCCTTCAGACAGGAGAACTTCCCGAAGAGCAAGAAGAAGCGAAAAAAGTAGCCCGGCGGTCAAGTATGTACCAGTTTGTCGATAGCATACTGTACAGAAAAAGACTCAACGGTGTGAAATTGAAGTGTATTTGCCGGGAAGATGGACAAAAGCTGTTGGCAGAGATACATGGAGGCATATGTGGCCACCACATTGGTGCAAGAGCACTTGCCGGCAAAGCTTTCCGGCAAGGTTTCTTTTGGCCGACAGCCCTCCAAGATGCAACTGCACAAGTAACCAAGTGTGAAGCGTGCCAGTTCCACTCCAAACAGATACACCAGCCAGCTCAGGCTCTCCAGACGATCCCTTTATCCTGGCCATTTTCGGTCTGGGGGCTCGATATCCTCGGCCCTTTCCCCCGAGCTGTCGGGGGCTTTGAGTACTTGTACGTCGCAATCGACAAGTTCACAAAGTGGCCGGAAGTGCAGCCAGTGAGGAAGGTGACAGCACAGTCAGCAGTCAAGTTCTTCAGGTCAATTGTTTGCCGTTTCGGGATCCCTAGCAGGATCATCACCGACAACGGCACGCAATTCACGAGCCGCACCTTCATGCAGTACGTCCAAGACCTTGGCGCCAAGGTCTGCTTCGCTTCTGTTGCTCATCCGAGAAGCAACGGTCAAGCAGAGAGGGCAAATGCTGAAGTGCTGCGCGGGCTCAAGACCAGAACTTTCGACAGGCTGCACAAGTGCGGAAGAAACTGGATCGAGGAGCTGCCGGTGGTTCTTTGGTCGATCAGAATGATGCCAAATCGAGCCACTGGCCAGACGCCTTTCGCTCTAGTCTATGGAGTAGAGGCAGTTCTCCCCACAGAACTCGTATACGGATCTCCTCGAGTGCTCGCTTATGATGAGCTTGAGCAAGAACAGCAGCGACAAGACGACGCGTTGTTCCTTGAGGAAGATCGTCTTCAGGCTGCTGTACGAGCTGCTCGATACCAGCAAGCTTTGCGCCGCTACCATAGCCGCAAAGTTAAGGCCAGAAGCTTCGAGGAAGGCGACCTTGTTCTTCGGCGCGTTCAGTCCGCCAAGAATTCCAACAAGTTGACGCCGAAGTGGGAAGGCCCTTATCGGGTGAAACGAGTCACTAGGCCCGGCACTGTCCGCCTTGAGACCGAAGATGGCATTCCGGTGAGCAACTCCTGGAACATAGAACATCTTCGTAAGTTTTTCCCATAAGGCGTAGTTGCCGGAACCCGTTCCGGCAACCACCTTTTGTACAAGTCTTGCTGCTGTTGCATGTAATCCTTTGTACAAAGCCGGGCGCAGATCCCGTGCATAAATAAAACCCCATGTGCTCCGCACAACTTGTCCATTTCATGCATTAGTTTCTTTCTTGCATGCGTTATCTGACACTTTGTGCAGCACCTACATCCGGTAAGCAATAACGAGCCGAAGGGCTCCATATCATTATTTTCTCTTCTTTCTTCTTTTCAACAAAGGAAAAGAAGGTTCCAACGCACACAAGTTTGTCGGGGGGAAGGAGAAGATTGTGGTATGGACCAGGCGTCGTTCAAGCAAAGTTTTGCCTTGCCGGGAAGCAAACGACAGAAAAGCTAAGTTGCCAAAGTTTGAGCAATCAATTTTTAAATTTTTGAGTTATCTTCCTCGAACGACCCTGCTTTGTATGGAAAACCTGTGCGCGGAGGAACCAACTCGTGGCTAGTTGTGCCCTTACTTTGTTTCGAGTCCCCTCAACAACTTAAGTGTGCTGCATCTAGTCGTGACAAGGTTTCTTGTCGGAAGCAGCGCCGCCAGCAGGCTGCTGACGTTCTGCACTCAGCGCTCGCGGCTCAGGTGCCTGCGCCGACAAGTTCCCTAGAAGCGTAGGGTAAAAACATACAAAGGAAGGAATCTAGTAGAGGAAATAACATAGCAATTGATAACAGAAATAAAGTTATATTACAAGATAACTTGTCGCAGCTCTAACAGACTGTTTTCATAACATGATTAGCAGCGACAAGGGAAAAGAAGAAATGGGCGGCCTAATCTACGCGATCGCCCTCAACCCTCTTGATCTCGCTCACCTTGTCCACAATGGGTGCGACAAGGGCCTTGAGTGCGTCCCGATCGGCGTCTGGCGGCAAGGACTTGAGGACGTTGGTGAAGCTGAGGCCTGGATTGCGGAAGGCCACCTTCATCAGCACCTTCTAGAGAACCCCGGCGCAGATTTTGCGCGACTCGTCGGCCAGCTGCTTTGGGATCCTCTCCCGGAGCCGCTGGAGTGCCGTCGCCACGCCCTTGAAGAACAGGCTGAGCTTGGCGCTGGGTTGGAGATTCTCGTCGGAGGGATACCCAAAGTCCTCCATCCCCTGCTGCGCCAGCTCCTCGTCGATGACTGCGGCAATATTCACCAGACCCTCGGTCTAGTGCTCCACAGTATCTCTAAACGAGTTCTGGGTAACTGCGATGCTCTCCAGCAGTGCCTTGTCAGCTTTGACCTTCTCCGACAAGGTCTTCTCCCGCTCCTTGGCGGCCTCCAGCGTCTGCATCAGTGTGGCCAGCTTCAACTCCAGGTCCGCATTGGAATCCTTGGCGGCGCTGAGCTCCTTGCCCCTCTCAGCGAGAAGACCTTGCAGCTCACCATGGGCAGCAGCATCCTTCTCACGCTCACGCTTGAGCGCGGCAAGCTCCTGGCCGCTCTTCCCAATGTTGGCCTCCAGCTGCGCCACCTTCTCCTCCAGCTCTTTCTTGGCGGCCTCCGCGATTGCGGCAGCGTCCTTTGCTTCCTTGAGCGCCCCGCCAAGTGCTTGCTCGCGCTCGGCGAGCTCCTCCTCGTAGCTGTTGAGGTTGGCCTTCTGCTGCACCAATTCGCCTTCTCGCGCGGACTGCTTCTCGGCGGCCAGCCTTTGTTCCTCCTCAGCTTCGGCCTTCTCGAGAAGGAAGGCCGTGCGCTCCTCGGCGAGTCGCTCCCGTTCCTGTGCCAGGGACCAGAGAGCTTCTTGATTGTGGCCCCGGAGCTCCTCTGCGCGCTTCTCCATATCAACTCCCGCCTTCGCGACAAGCGCTTCCCGGGAAGCCAGCTTGGCTTGCCGTGCGCGGTAGAGTGACAGCAGCTTCCGCAGCAGCTGCTCCTCCTCAGGCTCGCCACTGCTGCTGCTGGGTGCGTCGACCAACGACAGTCCAGCGGAGGCGAGCACCTCCCCATCGAAAGTTTCCCCCTCGACCGGCGCCCTGGAGCTCGACGCCCAGGGTAGCTTGATGAAGATATCGTCGCCGGCCTTCAAGTAGGCGCCGGGCCCCGAAGCAGCAGCAGAGGGATCGGCGGTCGGCGCAGCGCCTGGCGCTCCTGCGGCCTCAGGATCGTCAGTGCGATCGCCCGACCCCTCGCCGGCTTCTGCAGCGGCGGCCTTGGCGGCCTCTTCGCTGGCGGTCTCATCAGCACCGGCTCCTTCCTCGCCGGCGCCCTCTGTCTCCATTGGCTCAGCAGCAGATGGGTCTGAAGAACGAAGAAGGGAGTAAAATCAATCAAAAATCCAAGAGAAGAAAATCAGAAGAAGAAGAACCTAAGGGAAAGTTTTTGGACAAGTGAATTACTTGTGCCAAGATCTGCAGTTGCGGTCTCGGCCGCCGCAGGATCAACGGTGCTGCCCCTTGCCGGAGAGCGCTCCCTTACCGGGAACTCCTCCCTTGGCGGCATAGTCGAAGCAGATGGCACTTCGGGACCAGCTTCCGGGCGCTCCTGATATGGCTGCTCTGCTCCTACACAAATCAACAAGCAAGATATCAACAAAGGAAAAAGCACTCATGCGCGCCTGACAGCGGAAAGCTAACTATGAACTTACGCTGGGGGCTACGCTGGGGGCTGCTTTGAGGAGTGGTTGCCGGGTCTGTCAAGGTGGTCTCGGACCCACCCCCTACTGACACGGTGGGGTCATCTTCGATGACAATCACCGCGGCCTTGGCCCTCTTCGCCGCTCTCTGGGCCAGCGTCCTAAAAAGAAAGGAGTCCAGATTGAAGCAAGTCAGATACAAGATAAAAACAGCAAGATTGAAGAACTACAAGAGCACCAAAGAAACTTACTCTTCTTCCTCCTCGTCGGAGCTGAGCGCGGAAAGATCGAAGCCCGGCTCCCCTCCGGTGCGGCGAGGGGGAGGAGTAGGATCCCTTGCCCGCTTGGCGGGGGCGGTGGCGGTGGCCCGGGAAGATCCCGCTCCAGTTGCCGCTGCTGCGTGAGGCGCTCCCGCAGCAACATTGCTTGCCGCGGTAGAGCGTGTCGCACGGCTCGGCGGCTGTTGACCTGGCTGCCGCCCCGCTATGTCCGCGGCCCTACGAAGACGCCTTCTTGGCGGGGCCGGGGGCTCCACCTGCGGCAAGCTTTCTGAAGGCTCGGGTTCTTCCTCGCCGGCCTCGCTCGGCTCAGTTTCAGAGCCGGCAGGCTCCTCCTCGCCAATGAACTCCGCGCGCTCGGCGAGGTTTGCCGCCTCTGCTGTCTCCGCCTCCTCCACAGTGAACCCGAACGCGCCCGCGGCAGCTACGGCCGCAACCTCTTCCGCCCTAGTGGCGATGCGCTGCAGCCCCTCGTCGGTGGTGTCACGGGTGAGGCTCTTCTGCTCGTCAGCGCGGACCGGCACTTCGTCCAAATTGTCGAAGAATGCTTGCATGATGTCATCCGCAGGCTCTTGCCAAGATGGAACGATTCCGTGTGAATCGCACAATGGCATCATGGCGCGGATCCGGTCAAGCGAAGAATTATTGCACAATGGAACGACGCCCCTCGGCAGCGTGAATGGGTGCTGGGGATCGCGTTTGAACAACTCCAGGAGCATTGCATCCAGCTCCATGACGGTGAAGTTGTAGTTGAGGCCCGGCCGCAGCCTCATGATGTCCGCCGAGTTCTTGAATTCCCAGGCGGGCCTCCCCCTCTCCTGCAGGGGGCGATGCGGCGGCGGAGGAAATCTGCACCTACAGCGCCTACAGTGAGCCCGGCAAGCCTGAGGCGAAGGATCCTAGTAATGGCGATCTTCAGCCTCTCGTCTTCCGGGGCCACATTGCTCCAGTCATTGCCATGCACTATTGGAGCTTGGCGCACGGCGGTGAAGGGCTGCGGATTCTCCTCGACGATCCAGCACCACTCCGCTCTCCACTCCTCCCACTTGCTGCAGAGCTCACCCTCCAAGTACGCCTCCTTCTTGCCGACTCTCGAGATCCAGGTGATCCCTCCGGCAAGTGGCTCTCCTCTCTCTACCCAAGGTATGAAGAAGTGGCGGAAAAGGGCAACATTGGGGTGGACTCCGACAAAGTTTTCGCACAAATGTGCGAAAACTGCCATGGTCAGAACGGCGTTGGGGGTGAAATCAAGGAGGCAGAGGCCGTAGGTGTTCATGATATCGCAGAAGAACTCCGAGAAGGGCGGGCAGAGCCCGCAATAGAAGAACGGCGCGAAGAATGGGTACCCGTTTGGAGCCAGTTCCGAAGCAGCGGCCGGGAGTACCCTCGTGCGCGGGTGCGCACGCGTCTCCGTCGCCCAAAAGAGGTAGAAGTACTCCCTTAGCTCCTTCGCGCCGAGCTGGGGGAGAATATCGCCCGCTCCTTCCGCAGCGCCGCGAGCCGCTGTGCCTCGGCCGACTTCACGCCCTTTCCCTTGTCGGCTTTCGGAGCCATGGCGGAGGTGGTGGGGGAGGTCGACGGCGTTGGTGATGCTGGTGGCAATGGGGGGCGGAGCGCTGCTCTCTCGGCTTCGAGAAGAAGGGGGGAGCGGCGGAGGTTCGTGAAGATGGAGTAGTAGCAACCAGCGAGGGGGAACGAACTACCCCTGTTTCCTCTGCTTATAAAGAGGGACGGGGCAGACGTTTCGCCCTTCCGAATACAGAACCACCCACGATCTCTCCCACGACGCCGCATTCGACGCGTGCCGTTAGGGGAGAGCGCGGTGGATACGGAGCGAGATCCAGCGTGGCCCAGTCCGCGTGTGCCCGTGCCCTGTCTTGGGCCTGGCCCAACAGCTCGGCACCGTGTCTAGCCCAGGCCCGGGGGCTCCTGTCGGTGTACTAGAATAGGGGTACCCTAGTACCCCGAACTTGTGCACGGGCAGTTGCAGCACCCCGCGGCAAGGCTTGCTGGGCGAACGCCAAGATCCTCCGTGGTTCCCTTGGAGCCATTCAAGAACAAAGTATTTAAGCTCAGGAGACAAGGCCTTGGCAAGAGGAGCTTGCCGGGAAGGCCAACCAAGGCACTCCAAGGAACTTGCCGCGACGCGCCATGCGCTCCGGCAAGGCAACAAGGGCCTGACAAGAGGAGCTTGCCGGGAAGGCCAACCAAGGCACTCCAAGGAACTTGCCGTGACACGCCACGCGCTCTAGCAAGGCAACAAGGCCCCGGCAAGAGGAGCTTGCCGGGAAGGCCAACCAAGGCACCTCGAGGCCCGGTGAACGACAAGCTTCCGGACCCGACAAGATAACAGCAGCGGCAAGGCGCTTGCCGCGGCAGGCGGCCACTCTGTGCCCCACGCTCCAGCGCATCCACCAACGTGTCGCTCTGGGGGCCTCTCCAGGCGCACGTGGCGGGAGGCTGTGCAGCCAGCGGTGTGCAGTGGCATGCGAAGCTGACAAGATCGCCATCGTGGCGAACGGTGGCGCCCCTAACAGTCCTTTTCTGCACTATTTGGGCGACTCAGACGGGCATTTAATGCCCTTGTCCCCTGCCGTCAAGGTTAGGTAGGGTGCACTATACAAGTAACTGTACCAACCACCTCACTTTTTACATTTGTACCCTTCTCTGCGTTGCCACCTGTCGGTGACCCCTTTAGCGTATAAAAGGAGGCCCATGCACAACATAGAGGGGGTTCGCGAGGTTCGAGTCATTCGTAAGCCAGAAAACACTTAGCTCTCGCGAGCAAGAACATAAGATAATCAAACAAGCAGCAGTAGGAGTGTTATCTCTCCGGAGAGCTCCGAAGCTGGGTAAACTGCTCGTGTGCTTCGCCTCGATCTGCTCTTCGTGCGATCTCCGCCCCCCGCCGAACCGAAAGGGGCTCGGTCTGCCGGCCCCATAGGTGTTCGTGGATTCAGTTTCCCCGACAGCTGATCTGCAAGAAAATCTGAAGGGCCAACAAGCTGAAACCTCCAAAGCAAAAGAGGAATTAACCAGCGCTTTAAGCGCCATGGAACAGCTTAAGGAGGGCTTCAAGAAGAAGCGGGCGGATTGGGCCACTGAAAAATCCGCTTTAACTAAACGAGCAGAAGATGCCGAGGCTGCACTTAAACCGGTGGTAGACGAACTGACCAGCATAAAGCGGCAAGTGCATGCCATGACCGCTGCTATCTTTGGTAAGCTGGTTTGATTCCTGGATTGACTCAGCCGTCCTATAAAGCTGCCAGTTTGTTAACCCTTTGCAATATTTCAGGGACACGCATTGGTCACTTGGGGTCAGATGTGCGGAAGAAATTGAAAGCCGCCTACACATTGACCGAACAACTGTACACTGGTGCCCAACGGATCATCTCTGCTGCATCCCACAACAATCCGGCGCCCACTTTGATTCAGGACACTCTGAAGAGACTGTCGATGCTTCCTGCCCAGGTTGAAGAGCTGAAGAAATCTGCTGCTCGAACCGGTGCGATCAATGCCTTAATCCGGGCAAAAGCTTGGGTGCTGGATTTTGATCCTGTTGAAGCGGCTCAGGGCTATCCCAGCTTGAAGGAAGACGGGTCAGAGTTTAGTGAAGTGGATCTGCGAGTAATAAACCAGGAGGTGCGTCCGCTAGCTTGTCAATTGGTTGAAGAAGCAGACTTGTCTCATTATCAAGCCCAATATGACAACCAAAACAAGCGAGTAGTTGCACCAATTCCTGAAGCGGAAAATCTTATCCCTCCAATCCGTAAGCATACTTACGCTCCCGATATTGAACCGTCGTTGCTGATCCATGATGAAGCTGTCTTTCAAGCATTAATGGGAATCGACTGGACAACTGTTGATTTCCAGCCGCTGGGTAGAGAAGTTGAAGTTGAAGCGGCGCGGGATGACCCACAACCATCAGGCCAGGCTGGTAACCAAGCTTGAACCGAAAGCCGGTTTAAACTGCTTCTCCTTTGCGAAAAAAACAATGATCTTCTTTGGGGCACCGTGTTGCCTTGTAATAGGCTAGTCGATACTCTTGATTTTGATATGCATTCATGCATAATTATCGCAACTTGTTTTTCCTTTGGGGGATGAACTTTCCAAAGTATTTTCTGCAATATAAAAAATCTTAAAGCGCCACTGCGGTTGTACTGTCAGGCGGAGTATGATGTCTGCATATGTGAAATCAAAATATCTGAAATGTAAGCATATGATCAAATCTTTAAGATACATAATACCTGCCATCATTGGGCATGAAGTTGGCTTGGCCAATCTTGAAGCGGAGGTTTATAAACTCACACCGTCGAAGGAGATAACAGCTCCTGTATATATCTAATGCTGGTTTACCATGTAAACCGTGCCAGGTTATAATAAAACACCGTGTTACCCCGTAATAGGATGTTAATAAAAAATCAAACCGGGCAAATAGTCTCCGGATTAAAAATGGACCGCGTTCCGTCAATTGACAGTTTGAACCGGTTTAAAACTTTGTCGGTTTAAAAAACCCAACAAAAAGAAAGAAATATCTATCAAAGAAAATTGTGAAGCAAAGGCAATGATAAAACCGTTTGCAAAAAGAGGCTTATTTGAGCCGATCAGATGGCGTTACCATGGTCGGACATGACCAAGCTCCCGATAGGTGTAGCTATGGTTCAAGTCAGCCAGGTCCCCAAATGAAACCATGGCATTTATGCCGATCAAGAGGCGTGGCAATGGTTCGGGTTCGACCAATCCCCCAAGTGATTCCATGGCCTTAGGCCGATCAAGAGGCGTGACTGGTTTAGACTTGACCATGTCCCCAAGTGATCTGGTGGCTTTCGCCTATCAAAAGGCGTTGCATTGGTTCGGATACGACCAAGCCCCCAAGTGATATTACATGATGCTTTGAAAAGCTAACTCAAGGGGTAAACCAGAGGCCGCTTTAGAACAACTCCGTGTAACCACACATGATGTAAAAGAACAGATACCCTGCTTTAGCTGAGGTTCCGGTTTATTATATTAATCATAATATATATATCGTCGTAATATGTACATAAGTAGAGCCAATGGCTCAGGTATAGTAAGGCCGAAGATGAGCTATGTTCCACGGCCTGTTGGTCTCCTCCTCTAATGTACGTGAGTCTTTATGCTCTCGAATATCGATCAGATAGTATGACCCGTTGTGCAGATTCTTGCTGACCACAAAAGGTCCCTCCCAAGGAGGGGATAGCTTATGCATATCAGTCTGATCTTGGATGAGCCGATGCACCAAATCTCCTTCCTGAAAGGTTCTGGTTCTGACTTGGCGACTGTGATAACGACGAAGATCCTGTTGGTAAACCGCCAAGCGGGCGGCTGCTATGCCACGTTCTTCATCCAACAGGTCCAAAGCGTCTTGCCGTGTTGTCTCGTTGTCCGCTTCAACATAAGCCGCCACACGAGGTGAGTCATGACGGATATCACTTGGGAGAACCGCCTCCGCTCCGTAGACCATGAAGAACGGCGTGTATCCTGTTGATCTGTTGGGTGTAGTATTGATGCTCCATAACACAGATGGTAACTCTTCTACCCAACAACCCGGTGTTCTCTGCAAAGGAACCATAAGCCGGGGCTTGATGCCTCTCAAGATCTCTTGATTAGCCCTTTCTGCTTGACCATTGGACTGTGGGTGTGCCACTGATGAAACGTCAAGCCGGATGTGCTCCCGTTCGCAGAACTCCTTCATGGCACCCTTGGACAAATTGATACCATTATCTGTGATGATACTGTGTGGAAAGCCAAACCGGAAAATCACTTTTTTGATGAACTGAACCGTCGTGGCCGCATCACACTTGCTAACAGGTTCTGCCTCCACCCACTTTGTAAACTTGTCAACCGCCACCAGGAGGTGGGTCTTCTTATCTTTGGACCTTTTGAAAGGCCCAACCAAATCCAGCCCCAAGTCGCAAACGACCAAGTAATTGGAATCATTCTCAATTCTTGCACCGGCACATGAGCACGTCTTGAAATTTTTTGGCAACCGTCACATCGTCTGACTAGATCCTCCGCATCAGCATGAGCAGTTAACCAACAGAAGACATGGCGAAACGCTTTAGCCACCAAAGATTTTGAACCGGCGTGGTGACCACAATCTCCTTCGTGGATCTCACGCAAAATTTCACAGCCTTCTTCAGGAGACACACAGCGTTGAAACGCCCCTGATACACTGCAATGATGCAACTTGCCATTGACAATAGTCATGGACTTGGACCGTCGGATTATCTGTCGGGCCAGAGTCTCATCCTTTGGTAACTCGCCCCGGTTCATGTACGCTAGGTAAGGAAGCGTCCAATCCGGAATGACATGAAGAGCTGCCACCAATTGAACCTCCGGATCAGGAATAGACAAATCCACTTCACTAGGGAGCTTGACTGACGGGTTGTGCAGCACATCCAGAAAAACATTGGGCGGGACCGGTTTGCGCTGAGAGCCCAGCCGGCTTAAAGCGTCTGCCGCTTCATTCTTCCGTCGGTCCACGTGGTCCACCTGATAGCCTTTAAAGTGACCTGCAACAATATCCACCTCACGACGATATGCTGCCATGAGTGGGTCCTTGGAATCCCAAGTGCCAGACACTTGTTGAGCCACGAGGTCCGAGTCACCGAAGCACTTAACTCGACTTAGATTCATCTCCTTAGCCATCCGGAGACCATGGAGCAAGGCTTCATACTCAGCTGCATTGTTAGTACACGGGAACATTAAGCGGAGAACGTAACAAAACTTATCACCTCGTGGGGAAGTTAATACGACTCCAGCCCCCGAGCCTTCCAATTGCCTGGATCTGTCAAAATGGATGGTCCAATATGTGTGATCCGGCTTTTCTTCAGGTGCTTGCAATTCTGTCCAATCATTGATGAAACCAACAAGTGCTTGAGACTTAACCGCCGTCTGAGGCACATACTTCAACCCGTGCGGCCCAAGCTCTATAGCCCACTTGGCAATCCGGCCAGTCGCCTCCCGGTTCTGGATGATATCCCCCAAGGGAGCAGAACTGACCACCGTAATGGGGTGCCCTTGGAAGTATTGCTTAAGCTTCTGTCTTGCCATAAAAATTCCATATACCAGCTTCTGCCAATGCGGATACCTTTGCTTGGACTCAATGAGTACCTCGCTGATATAATAAACCGGACGTTGAACCGGATGCTCCTTGCCTGCCTCTTTTTGCTCCACCACAATAGCCACACTGACTGCATGAGCATTAGCAGCAACATATAGCAGTAAGGGCTCCTTGTCAGTGGGAGCGGCGAGCATAGGCAGATTGGCCAATTGCCGCTTTAAGTCTTCAAATGCTTCATTAGCAGAAGAACTCCAGACGAATTGATCCATCTTCTTCAACATCTGATACAAAGGGATTGCCTTCTCACCAAGGCGGCTGATAAACCAGCTTAACGCGGCAATCCGGCCTGCCAGGCGTTGAACACCATTGATACACTTCGGTTTAGCCAGGGAGGTGATGGCTGTGATCTTCTCTGGATTAGCCTCAATTCCCCTGTTGGACACCAGAAAACCCAATAACTTGCCAGCCGGTACACCAAAGACACACTTGGCCGGATTAAGCATCATCTTGTACGTCCTCAGGTTATCAAAGGTTTCCTTCAAGTCGTCAACCAGAGTCTCCTTCTCCCTTGACTTAACCATGATATCATCCACGTAAGCATGTACATTACGGCCAATCTGCTTGTGAAGACAATTTTGTACACACCGTTGATAAGTGGTCTGGGCACTCTTGAGCCCAAAGGGCATAGACACATAGCAGAAGGCTCAAAAGGGAGTTATGAATGTCGTCTTCTCCTGGTCCTTAACCGCCATTTTGATATGATGATAGCCAGAATATGCATCCAAAAACTCAAACGCTCACAACCCGTCGTAGCATCAATAATTTGATCAATACGGGGGAGGGCAAAAGGATCTGCTGGACAGGCCTTATTAAGATCTGTGTAATACACACATGCGCCAGGTGCCGTTTTTCTTAAGGACCAGCACCGGATTGGCAAGCCACTCAGGGTAAAAAACTTCAACAATAAAGCCAGTTGCTAAGAGCCTGGCTACTTCTTCTCCAATCGCCTTGCGTCTTTCTTGGTTAAACCGGCAGAGGAACTATTTCACCGGTTTGTATTTAGGATCCACATTAAGGGTGTGCTCAGCGAGTTGCCTCGGTACACCTGGCATGTCAGAGGGATTCCATGCAAAAATGTCCCAATTCTCACAGATGAACTCGATGAGCGCGCTTTCCTATTTCGGATCCAAGTTGGCACTGATGCTGAACTGCTTGGACGAATTGCCAGGTACGAAGTCAACAAGCTTAGTTTTTGCTGCCGATTTGAACTTCAGGGCTGGATCATGCTCCGTAGTTGGCTTCTTTAATGGGGTCATGTCCGCCGAATCAACATTGTCCTTATAATACTTCAGCTCCTCGGTGGCACAAACCGACTCTGCGTAGGCCGCATCTCCTTCCTCGCACTCCAAAGCGATTTTATGGCTTACGTGAACCGTCATTGTCCCCTTGTGACCCGGCATCTTGAGCTGCAAATACACATAACAGGGTCGTGCCATAAACTTATCGTAGGCCGATCGCCCAAACAGGGTGTGATATGGACTTTGGATTTTCACCACTTCAAACGTCAATGTTTCCGACCTGGAATCATGATCATCTCCAAAGGCCACTTCCAGAGCTATCTTACCAACAGGATATGCTGACTTGCCAGGTACCACACCGTGGAACACCGTATTGGACGGTTTGACATTTTTATCTGTTAGTCCCATATGACGGAAGGTCTCATAGTACAAGATATTAGTGCTACTCCCTCCATCCATGAGCACCTTGGTGAACTTGTAACCTCCCACCTGAGGCGCCACCACCAGAGCCAACTGACCCGGATTATTAACTTGGGGAGGGTGATCCTCTCTGCTCCATATGATTGGCTGTTCAGACCAGCGTAGATAACGGGGCACGATCGGTTCAACAGAGTTGACTGCCCACCTCTGAACCTTCCGGTCTCGCTTGTCCAAGCTAGTGGTAAAGACATGGTACTGCCCACTATTCAGCTGCTTCGGGTTGCTCTGGTAACCTGACTATTGCTGCTGCTGGTTGTAACCACCCTGGTTATTTTGATTATTTTGACTGCTATGTCCGCCCGGATTACCATTAAATCCTGAACCGAAATTTCCTCCACCGTAACCCGGCCTGGATCCTGAGCCACCGCCGGAGCCGTGATCATACCGGAAAGCATTAGAATTCTTGAACTCCTGCATAATGAAGCAGTCCTTCCAAAGGTGGTTTGCTGGCACCTCCTTCGTCCCATGCTTTAGACAGGGCTGGTTCAATAGATAATTTAAGCGGTCCGGGTTAGGGTTAGGCGCTCCACCATGATTCGGCGGTTTACCCTTGCGTCGCTGACCCCTGTCCTGCATGTTGGTATTAGCCACAAAGTCCATGTTGCCATCCGCTTTACGCTTGCCTCCGCTACCGTTACCTGCCGAGTGATGCTGCTGACCTTTGGAGTTGCTGTTCCTCTTTCCCTTCCCTGCCTTGTCATCATCAGATTCGGGATCCTTGGTACTATCAGAATCAGCATACTTTACCAAAGCAGCCATGAGGGTCCCCATGTCAGTGCAATGGCACTTCATCCGTCCCAACTTCAGCTTTAGGGGCCCAAACCGGCAGTTGCCTTCTACGGTTAGGATTGCAGTATCAGCGTTGATGCGGTCTGATGAACGCAACACTTGTGAGACCCGGCGCACCCAATGAGTCGTTGATTCTCCTTCTTCCTGGACACAAGAAACTAAGTCCACTATCGACATAGGCTGCTTACATGTATCCTTGAAGTTGCTGATAAACCGGGCTCGTAATTGGGCCCATGAACTGATAGAATTGGCTGGTAAGCTTTTTAACCAAGTGCGGGTCGTTCCTTCAAGCATCATGGTGAAGTACTTCGCACACGCTGCATCATCCACATCAAGCATCTCCATGGCCATCTCAAAGCTCTCCACCCATGTATCTGGGGTTGATCCGCCGTGTAATTTGGTACCTTGCACGGGCCCTTGAAATCCTTGGGCAGGCGCACATTGCGTAAAGCGGGGACAAGGCAAGGCACCCCCAAAGAACTAGAAGTAGCACCGGGTTCGACCGAGATAGTTGGACGAACCGGCGTAAGCTGCCGAGCCTGATACTGTGCGGCTAACTCGGCCTCCCTGCGCGCTCGGGCCCAGTCCACCACTTCTTGAGTGTTATCAGCACCACCCGCCGGGTTGTTTCCACGGGGTGCTCCACATCATTCATTACTTGACACTGCCGGTTCATCCATACGCCTGCTATAGCTCCGGCTTGGACGAGGGGTCGAGTGGATCCCGTCGCGGTTGTACGAGTATGCTTCCTATTGGACCAAAGCTGTCCTAAGAAGCTCCTTTACCCGTCGCGTCTCTACCGCCTGTGGCGACTCACCTTCAATTGGAATGGCCTCCAGCCGTGCAGCAGCGGCAATGAGATTGTCCATTGGGTTGGAGTAGTGACCCGGATGTGTTGAAACAGCCTGAGGTATAACAATGTTTTGACGAGGCGGATTCATCAGACGGGGCTGAGCCGGCGCGCCGGTCCCCAGAGCTTCCGTCCGGTTTCCCTCCAGCGGATTACTGGTTCCTGCTCCTGGGGTGTTGAAAAGGTCTCTGGCCTCGAAAACCAAAGGCAAACGGGATCGGTACTTCCTCTTCATGACTTCATGCGACGCGTTCTGGTCCAACATGAGCCTGTAGGCTTGTGCGTCTAAAGCGGCCCGCTCTGTGGTCATCCTGGCATTCTTAGCTGCCAGGTCTGCCTTGGCCTGGGTGATCTGTTCCTTCACCTTTGCAATCTCCGCGTTGTGGACTTCCTAATCTGCCGGGTTAGCTTCTTCCATAAGCACAGCCAAGGCATCAAATAGATCTGATAAAACTTGAGCTGGCGGGCATGCAGATCTTCCTGCCCTGGCAGCTGTCGCCGCTACTGAACCGGAGGTTATTGGCACAGTGGTCGAAGAATGAAGCGCTGCTTGTGTACCAGCCATGAATATTCCAACTCGGTCGGGTAGATCAGAGGGGTCTAGAATACTGTCGCCATTGAAACAGCCCCCAATCCGGCCATCTTGTAGCTGATATAGAGACTCGGTTTCTCCGGTTGATGACTCATCACCGGAATAAACGACGGTCTCGCTGCGAGATTCCGATCCATCCTCATAACTTCCTCCATGGATGACTCCCACGAAGGCACGCTTCACGGCCGGTTTAACCCGGGCGGATCGCGCATGCTGAGCCATTTCGACGAGGTCGGTGCAGATGTTCGGCTCAGGGCCCGGTTCACCGATCTTGCCGATGAAAACGTGTATGCCACCAAAGCGGACCCGGTACCCGTACTCAACTGAGCCGGCCTCGGGGCCCCAGCCTGCATCATCGATGTAGAGCTTGTCACGACGACTCTTAGTCATCCGGCCCATAACGTAGCCCTCGAGTCCTTCAAAGCGGCCCTCCAAGAACTTGAAACCATCGTGCGATAGCCCCACGGTGGGCGCCAACTATCATGGTTTTGTCACGGCAGATGTCCTCGTGAAACGACCTAGTCGTGGAGCCATCGCAATGGGTTAGCTTGAAGGGGTTAAAGCGGACACAGGGACGCAAGAGAGTTTATACTAGTTCGGCCCCTTCGATGAAGGTAAAAGCCTACGTCTAGTTGTGATGGAATTGATGGGGTTTCGATGACTAGGGAGCAAACAAGCTTCGCTAATGTCAGGACCCCGACTCAATGCCACATCGATCTAGCATGTAACACCTCATATCACTTTGCAGCCTCACGCACGGTATTCCCACGGGTGTCGCCTTACCTTTACCCGGGACCGTTTGCGCCTTTTGGCACACGTATATGACAGTGTCGCTAGCATCCATATGATAAGGAGCCCGGGCTGACATGGCTAGTCGTAAACCCAAAGTGGCACAAACTTACAGGGACAGGCATCCATGACCCAGCATCGAACGTGTCGGTCATCAGCGAGTGAATCCAGGCTGTAGCACTGGGCTAGCAGGACTCCGGTGAACCGGGCTATAGCGGGCTAACAGGACTCCGGTATTCATCGCGTGACATTTCCCCGAAGGGACAGACACAGGAACGAAGAAGGACACATGCTGGACAACCTAAGTGTTCCGGAGCAGTAGCCAGCTACCATGGCTCGGTGGAAACACTAGGAGACATTTCCCGGTAAGAGAGGCTACTAAAGATAAACAACTAGATAGTCAGATCCCACACATACCAAGCATTTCAATAACATACACACAATATGCTCGATATGTGCAATACAACATGGCATCACAAAATGACTCTACGACTCAAGTAGTTTATTCAATAGGCTCCGAGGAGCGAGATATTACAAACATGGGTCTCATGACCCAACAATCAGAGGATACAAGTCAAAACACAAGCGGAAGCTTAACATGTCTGAGTACAGACAACTATAAATGAAAAAGGCTGAGAAGCCTGACTATCTACCAGATCCTGCCGAGGGCACAAGATCGTAGCTGAGGTAACAAGCTAAACATCAAAGTCCAAGCAGAACTACTAGTGAGACTGAAGTCTCTCTGCAAAAACATAAAATAGGCAAACGTGAGTACAAATGTACCTAGCAAGACTTACATCAGAACTATCTACATATGCGTCATTATCAACAAAGGGGATGGTGGGGTTTAACTGCAGCAAGCCAGCTTTGACACGGTGGCTATCCTGAACTACGACTGCAAGTAACTCTTTTGAGGTGGCGCACACGAGTCCACATATTCACCATATCAATACACCACTATGGATCCGCTTCCGTCTCCCTACGAGAACGCCATCCATAGCACTCACGCTTATCTTGCGTATTTTAGAGTATCCACTTTCACTTGTCTATGAACTATGCAAGGGGTCCAAGTTTCCATATCCGAGGAATCCGGCTATTCGAATAGATAATGATAACCCTGCAGGGGTGTACTTCTTCACACACGCTTTCGCCACTTATCGCCCTGTACACGTCATGTACCTCGGCAACCTTCAAGCGGAAGCCGGGCGAGGGAGTCGGCCACGACCTGACTAACCGAACAAGTCTCTAGTCCAAGTTTATCGCCTATTCGGGTTCCATCTGCAAGGAGATCCGGCCGGGGTGTCACTCACGGGCCCAAACGATGTGAGCAGGGTTCCCAAGCCCACCATCCGGGTGCCACTTGGTACACCGTGCCACTGTGCCTAGTCTGTCCCAAGCCCACCTGTACCGGGTGCCACTTGGTAGACTACTAACACTACCTACAAACACCAGAAACTAATTGCAACTCCTGGACAGAGATCAAGTTGATTAATAAGTCGAGAGGGGCACTTAAGCATTCCAATGCGTGGTAGTAGCTGGTCATGGATCACAAACACAGAACTCAGTTCCTGAGGACGGCTGCAATGAGACAACCCACCATGTACTCCTACATGGCCTCTCACCGCTACCTTTACCAAATCGTGTTCACACACTTAGCTCACACACAGTAGGACATGTTCACACGCCTCTGATTCATCCCCGATGAATCAGACCTGATTCAACTCTAAGCAGTAGCAGGCATGACAAACAAGCATGAATGAGTAGGCACATCAGGGCTCAAACAACTCCTACTCATGCTAGTGGGTTTCATCTATTTACTGTGGCAATGACAGGTCATGCAAAGGATAAAGGGGTTCAGCTACCGCAACAAGTAACAAATATGTCGTTGTCGTCCTAATGCAGTAAAAGAGAGCAGGAGCGAGAGAGTGGGATTTTATCGGAATGAACAAGGGGGTTTTGCTTGCCTGGCACTTCTGAAGATAGCATTGAGTCTTCATCAGTGTCAATGAACTCATCGTCGATCCACGTCTATCGAGAGGGGACAAACACCGGCAACAGGGAAAGAACACAATCAATGCAATGCAACAATATGATGCATGAGTGTGACATGGCAATATGATGTGGTTTGAGCTAATGCAGCTAGCAACAAAGTTAAATGAAGCTGGTTTGAACCCTAAGTTCAAAACCAAACTCCATATGTGAAATTCAAATGTCATTTATATGATTTGTGCTAAACAGCAGCTATAAGTTGTTCTAACATGCATGAAAATAGTACAGATGGATAGATTGGATTTTTCTGATCATTTTTCATATATAATTTATTTAATTTGGAGTTACGGTTGAATTTCTATGAATTTTAGAAGTTTATACAATTTTCTGGAATTTCCTGAATTATAATAATTCCAGTAATTCATTATTGCGTCAGCCTGACGTCGGCATGACGTCAGCAGGTCAACAGGGCTGGTCCGGTCAAACCTGACCAGTGGGGCCCACTGGTCAGTGACTCAGGTGACTAACAGAGTTAATTAACTCTAACTAATCAAATTAATAGCCACGGGGCCCACTGTCAGTGTCAGCAGGGGGTAATTAGTTTAACTAATTCGATTAGAGCTAATCCTAATTAGCTAACAGGGCTGGGCCCCACCTGTCATGGACAAAGGGGGGGTCCCGCCGTGGTCAAAATGGGTCAAACCCACCGGCGGCTTGATGCCGGCAAGGCCAGCCGTGGTGGCGAGCCTCGGGTTATGCCCACAGGGCTCGGTTTGGCGCGCGGAGCACAACTTCGGGATGCGGACGCTCGTCCACATCCAACTGTGGTGGTGGCGCGGCCGAGGAGTGGCCGGAGTGGTGCCGGCGACGAGCTCGGCGGCGGCCGAAGCTCGGGTGCAAGTGGGGATGGGGCTGCGGTGCGCAAACGAGCGCGGCGAGGTACCACGGAGGCTCTACGCAATGCGGGGAGCGCGTTGGGCGCATGCCCGGGACCAAATGGTCACCGGAGCATCACCGGCGACGAGTGCGGGCGGCGGCGCGTGCGGTTGGATGTGGTGCGGCAGCTACGTCGTGCGAGAGAGGGAGCGGAGAGGGGGAGCAGGAGCAGGAGCTCACGGCGATGACGACGGAACACTCGGCGAGGTCGGGGATGGTCCGGAGCCGATGAATTTGACGGTGATGGCCGGTGGGTCCGAGGTAGAAGACGAGCCCGGTGAGGTCATTCGGGGGCTTCTGGAGGGGCGTGGCTCGGTGAGGTGGGTCGAGGACGGAGTGACGGAGCTTGTGGGCTAGTCGGGGAAGCGAGGGAGGCCCGGTGGCCGTGGTGGCCGTGGACGGCGGCGACGAGCGCGCTCGGGCGCGAGAGGGGGAGAGCAGAGAAGGGAGAAGGGGTCGGGAGAGAGTGAGAGGGAGGAGCGAGGGGGCTACGTGGCTTCACCCGAAGAGGCCAGGGCGAAGCGGCAAGCAGGAGGTGGCCGGGGCGGCGTCGGCGCTCGCCACGCCTCGCCTCTGTCCTTCTGGCGAGGGAGGAAGACGACAGGGGGGAAAGCGGCGGTGGGCTGGGCTGTGCTGGGCCGGTTGGTGGCGCCAGGTAAGTGGCTGGGCTGCTGGTGGACTACCAGGTAAGTCTTCTACTCTTTTAAATTTTTCTGTTCTGTTTTATTTTTATTTAATCTTTTGCCACTGTTTTGAATTTAAAATAATTCAAACAATGCCAAAAGCTCCTCTGAATATTTTTATTTTGCTAGATGGACATTTCCAAAAGCTCATAAAATATTTCAGGGGTATTTGAAATTATATTCTAGTTATATGAATATAATTCAAACTCAAATAGCTAATGATTTAAATTCAAAGTCCCAAAAATAAATCCTTAAAAATGTTCAATATTTTTGGTTTGGATCAAAACCCTTGCCAAAAATATTAAACATCTAAGAAGAGCATTTTGGAACAATGAATGAGATTTTAGGGTTTTTGCCCTTCTTTTATTTAGGGTTTTGAGGCTTCTAAACTCCTCAGTTCAAGTTTCAAAAATTTAAACATGATGCACAGATGGAAGCAAGCATAGGTCAGGCCAGAACTAGGGATGTGACAACTCACCCCCACTAAACAAGAATCTCGACCCGAGATTCAAGTGTAGGGTAAGACGATGGGGAACGCGACCTAACACAATCTTCACGATCCAGGTTGCCCTTCATAAGAACATTGATTCGATCACCATCATTGTCTTGATGTCTTGCTCTGAGAACTCTAGCTAATCATGACAAGAAGAGGAAAGGAAAACTCTAGAAGGATCGATTTTCTCGAAGGTCGAACAACTCACGGAATGAGACATAGAACCATCTCTCGGGTTGAGACACGAGATACACATCAAGAGGGGTGGAAAGAAACGGATGACGAAGGTTCACTAGATGGACAATAATTCCACACTTAAGAAGGTGGTAAACGATTGTTAACGTAGCGAGGAGTTGAGTTGCCACGATACCATAACGGGGCACCTTAGGGAAGGTGACATTGTGGAAATATCCCCTTAAGTGGCAAAAAGAATTACCTTTGATTCAGAGATCATTGAAACTCTTTATACCAGCCTAAGGAAAATCTCGAGCGATCTTTTGGAGGGGTTCGGTAGAATGGCATACTCGGACTTGGATGATGTGGATTACCTTGTTGAAGACAACGTAATGGATGAATTTGCTTATCACCGGAAATGGAAGAGACCCGTGGTAGAATGGCACATTGGCGGTGCAAGCTGGAAACAAATGCAAATGCTGGGAATGATTCTGGTAACTAGGGAAGAACCCAACAATAGAGAGTGAATTCACTGTTAGAAAAGTTATAGCATAACCGAGGGAACTGAGAGCAACCCCAGTTAGTGCCGGTGATATCACCTAGCGCTTGAGCGTGCTCTCAAGAACTTGAGCATTTCCATATTCATCAAGGTTTTACCAACATCCGTGTCAAGGATCATGGCAACACAACGTACTACCATGATGAACAGCGATGGATGATGCAGATACAAAGGAGGATAACCTCCTCGGATTTCACCTTAGCGAGGCCAAAAGATCGAAATCCGGATGATCGACCGAGAGACATTTAGCACTCCGCTTCTAATGTTCTCCTTGATGTGCTAGCGTAATCCATTTATTGAAATGGTTTGGTAACCAGACCATCAAGTAAAAAGGTCGGACTTCGGGAGCACAAAAATCCATAAGGAACAACTAGGAAGTAGATCCTACTAAATCCTTATGGGGAGGTGGCCAACTTCTTCAATCAAGATACTACAATAGTAGGTCTTCCGACTGGGTGCGTTGGCCATGACATCCACTTTACCGGTTATCGAGGGACCAGTATTATAGTTCTTGGGAAATGTTCCAACCATCATATCTGCCTGAGATTCAGATCTGGGTGGTGTCAGGATATTCCAGACTCATTGAGTCTAGGAAGAAAAACGAAAGTTTGCAACACAAATCGACAAGATGACGTTGCAAGATTCGCGGGGAATGGACTATGATAGTAAGCTCCAAGGCATGAGCTGGTTCTGCTACACACATGTGAACACGTTGTCCCAGACAAACATTATCACATGGTAGTCTTACAACAAAACACAACTGAGTTCGGGTGGGGAACCATCATTAATGACATCAAAGTCTCCACGCGTGGAAGTCCAAAGAGTTCACCTTGGACAGACTCCTTTATCTTTGAACAACTCAATCAGTGGCTTGGTGTGCTAGGATATACATATGGAATGGAGGTTGCAAGTCTCTGAACCACAAAATACTTCGCACGTATGCATGACTGATTTGGGATGATTCCAAAGGAAACAACATTGACTTTCTCGAGTCCACGGCGGCAACTTGCATCCAATGCACATGAACTAGAGGAAGTCACTTCTTACATCCGAACATATGCTTCATGAGCTAGCATGAACAAATGCTTTCAAAAGTTTCCAACACTAACTTAATGTTCAACATAATCATGGAGGAGATAAGGATGTTGTCAATGGGCTCAACAACAATTCATCCGGGTTCCCTTTTAAAAGGAATTCCATAGTTAAGTGAACACGGTGATAGCATTGGTCAGACCAAAGAATATAATGGTGTATGCTCGAGGAAAAACCACGAGTAAGACAACATTACGAATATCGTTGGTTCTGATTTGATTTGACGATAGCCCATACTCAATCAAAGGTTTGGGTAAGATAATAGATCCAGCAATTGACCACGAGGATCAACCAATGAAGATATCATCTTTCTTGAAAACACACCAACACCAAGATATCCCTTTGAAACGAGCTAAGTTAGGTAAGCTTTTATCTCCCAACTCTCCAAGTTGTCGTTTAGCTTAACCAACTAGTCAGGGGTATCCAACACGGATTCTTGGAGAAAGGGTGGTTTACAATAAACCATCTTGATCACGAACTCAACATAGCGGTCAGGTGACAACCCGGTAATACTTCCGAGAAGATATTCGAAAAATCACAAACCACCGATATGTTACTAAGCTCGAGAACAATCTTGCTTTTCAGGGCAAGACGATATGATCAAAGAGCGAGGGATTTGGAATAATCCTAACTCATCGATCAAAGAGTGCACCAGGAAAAAGGACTAGGTAGCATGATCAACCTTTAGAATGATGATTCAAAAACCAACACGCTAAGAATGGAATTATTGTACATTAACTACCAAGCAACAAGGTTGCTAGGAGTATTGAATTCACACATCAGGATTCACTTGTCGGCATTCCGGTTGCGACAACACGAAACCGAGGAATGAATAATGATGGCGAGAGTATCACTAAATCAAGAATTCATAGGATGGTGTGCCATTCCCATGATAATCTTAATATAAAGATGGTAACACTCCAGGGTGGAACAGAACAAAAACTGGATTAGTATTTGATCTGCGGAGTACAACTGCTTTGACCCAATCCTGAATATGGATGAGGTACTGGAGTTTGTTTCTCCTAGTCATCCTGAATGGAATGGCTTGACGGACCACAAGAATAATAGGCATCGATGACGAATGCACGCATACTCTTGACTATCAATTGATAGACGAAGGTCAAAAAACAACTAAAGAGGGACAACTCAAAAGAACATATGATTTTCTGAGTTGTGAATGCATAGATTAGCATGTCGAACGAGTTCAACATATTTCTTCCGGACAATCCATGCGGAAAGGTAGAACTGGCAGAGTCACAATATATAATGGAGAACTCATCAAGAGCACTCTGGTTGTGATTGTTCAGTTCAACGAGGAACTTCTGCCATAAGTAGTTCATGGTATTTGGAAGAAGAAGATACCACGGACTTCAAGGACTATCGCAAAGGTTACTAATAACCTAAGGGAGCTAGCAATTACTATCAACATGAAGTAAGTAGGGTGAATCTCGGGTTCAAGAACCCAGGAATAGAATACCTACTCCTAAGTAGCATCACGGAATGCTTTCGAGAATAAAGGCCAGAATCATCGCACTAGGACACAAATCATGGCTAGACCACTGGATGATCCCCTGAGACGCCTAGGGTCATAATAATAACTCCAACATAAATGTCAAGGCAATAGAATACCTCAACTCAACAATTAGTGTGATTGAGCTGGCATAAAGGAACATCGAAACCAGAGGGAAAGGATTTTGCAAATGCATCAGACTATTTAGAAACCTGGGATGATTCGGACAACATAACAGCTGTAAATGCTCAGAAAAGATTTGAGACATTCACAAAAATGGTGGCATAACCACTCAGAAGCACAATATCAAGGTTTCGAGATCAACAATTAACATACGGAAATAATAGGAACTGAGCTGACACTTAAATCCAACAATCTTATAAGTCTACGGATTAGTAACACGTGATCCTGATAGAAAGAAGAGATAGCCTAGTTCCTTAACCCCGTAGGAGAGATAAGATGACTCGGATCAGAGGGCATGAGGTATAAGGAGTAAAAGAGCCTTACGTTCCATCCCACAATCAATTCCCTTATATAACTAAAGCATTTCTAGACTCAACTTCGACCAGTTTGGCTTGGTAATCCTACAGGCAGTCAAGCTCTGATACCAAAACTGTCAGGACCCCGACTCAATGCCACATCGATCTAGCATGTAACACCTCATATCACTTTGCAGCCTCACGCACGGTATTCCCATGGGTGTCGCCTTACCTTTACCCGGGACCGTTTGCGCCTTTTGGCACACGTATATGACAGTGTCGCTAGCATCCATATGATAAGGAGCCCGGGCTGACATGGCTAGTCGTAAACCCAAAGTGGCACAAACTTACAGGGACAGGCATCCATGACCCAGCATCGAACGTGTCGGTCATCAGCGAGTGAATCCAGGCTGTAGCACTGGGCTAGCAGGACTCCGGTGAACCGGGCTGTAGCGGGCTAACAGGACTCCGGTATTCATCGCGTGACATTTCCCCGAAGGGACAGACACAGGAACGAAGAAGGACACATGCCGGCCAGCCTAAGTGTTCCGGAGCAGTAGCCAGCTACCATGGCTCGGTGGAAACACTAGGAGACATTTCCCGGTAAGAGAGGCTACTAAAGATAAACAACTAGATAGTCAGATCCCACACATACCAAGCATTTCAATAACATACACACAATATGCTCGATATGTGCAATACAACATGGCATCACAAAATGACTCTACGACTCAAGTAGTTTATTCAATAGGCTCCGAGGAGCGAGATATTACAAACATGGGTCTCATGACCCAACAATCAGAGCATACAAGTCAAAACACAAGCGGAAGCTTAACATGTCTGAGTACAGACAACTATAAATGAAAAAGGCTAAGAAGCCTGACTATCTACCAGATCCTGCCGAGGGCACAAGATCGTAGCTGAGGTAACAAGCTAAACGTCGAAGTCCAAGCGGAACTACTAGTGAGACTGAAGTCTCTCTGCAAAAACATAAAATAGGCAAACGTGAGTACAAATGTACCCAGCAAGACTTACATCAGAACTATCTACATATGTGTCATTATCAACAAAGGGGATGGTGGGGTTTAACTGCAGCAAGCCAGCTTTGACACGGTGGCTATCCTGAACTACGACTGCAAGTAACTCTTTTGAGGTGGCGCACACGAGTCCACATATTCACCATATCAATACACCACTATGGATCCGCTTCCGTCTCCCTACGAGAACGCCATCCATAGCACTCACGCTTATCTTGCGTATTTTAGAGTATCCACTTTCACTTGTCTATGAACTATGCAAGGGGTCCAAGTTTCCATATCCGAGGAATCCGGCTATTCGAATAGATAATGATAACCCTGCAGGGGTGTACTTCTTCACACACGCTTTCGCCACTTATCGCCCTGTACACGTCATGTACCTCGACAACCTTCAAGCGGAATCCGGGCGAGGGAGTCGGCCACGACCTGACTAACCGAACAAGTCTCTAGTCCAGGTTTATTGCCTATTCGGGTTCCATCCGCAAGGAGATCCGGCCAGGGTGTCGCTCACGGCCCCAAACGATGTGAGCAGGGTTCCCAAGCCCACCATCCGGGTGCCACTTGGTACACCGTGCCACTGTGCCTAGTCTGTCCCAAGCCCACCTGTACCGGGTGCCACTTGGTAGACTACTAACACTACCTACAAACACCAGAAACTAATTGCAACTCCTGGACAGAGATCAAGTTGATTAATAAGTCGAGAGGGGCACTTAAGCATTCCAATGCGTGGTAGTAGCTGGTCATGGATCACAAACACAGAACTCAGTTCCTGAGGACGGCTGCAATGAGACAACCCACCAGTACTCCTACATGGCCTCTCACCGCTACCTTTACCAAATCGTGTTCACACACTTAGCTCACACACAGTAGGACATGTTCACACGCCTCTGATTCATCCCCGATGAATCAGACCTAACTCAACTCTAAGCAGTAGCAGGCATGACAAACAAGCATGAATGAGTAGGCACATCAGGGCTCAAACAACTCCTACTCATGCTAGTGGGTTTCATCTATTTACTGTGGCAATGACAGGTCATGCAAAGGATAAAGGGGTTCAGCTACCGCAGCAAGTAACAAATATGTCGTTGTTGTCCTAATGCAGTAAAAGAGAGCAGGAGCGAGAGAGTGGGATTTTATCGGAATGAACAAGGGGGTTTTGCTTGCCTGGCACTTCTGAAGATAGCATTGAGTCTTCATCAGTGTCAACAAACTCATCGTCGATCCACGTCTATCGAGAGGGGACAAACACCGGCAACAGGGAAAGAACACAATCAATGCAATGCAACAATATGATGCATGAGTGTGACATGGCAATATGCTGTGGTTTGAGCTAATGCAGCTAGCAACAAAGTTAAATGAAGCTGGTTTGAACTCTAAGTTCAAAACCAAACTCCATATGTGATATTCAAATGTCATTTATATGATTTGTGCTAAACAGCAGCTATAAGTTGTTCTAACATGCATGAAAATAGTACAGATGGATAGATTGGATTTTTCTGATCATTTTTCATATATAATTTATTTAATTTGGAGTTACGGTTGAATTTCTATGAATTTTAGAAGTTTATACAATTTTCTGGAATTTCCTGAATTATAATAATTCCAGTAATTCATTATTGCGTCAGCCTGACGTCGGCATGACGTCAGCAGGTCAACAGGGCTGGTCTGGTCAAACCTGACCAGTGGGGCCCACTGGTCAGTGACTCAGGTGACTAACAGAGTTAATTAACTCTAACTAATCAAATTAATAGCCACGGGGCCCACTGTCAGTGTCAGCAGGGGGTAATTAGTTTAACTAATTCGATTAGAGCTAATCCTAATTATCTAACAGGGCTGGGCCCCACCTGTCATGGACACAAGGGGGGGGGTCCCGCCGTGGTCAAAATGGGTCAAACCCACCGGCGGCTTGGTTTATGCCCACAGGGCTCGGTTTGGCGCGCGGAGCACAGCTTCGGGATGCGGACGCTCGTCCGCATCCAACTCTGGTGGTGGCGCGGCCGAGGAGTGGCCGGAGTGGTGCCGGCAACGAGCTCGGTGGCGGCCGAAGCTCGGGTGCAAGTGGGGATGGGGCTGCGGTGCGCAAACGAGCGCGGCGAGGTACCACCGAGGCTCTACGCGATGCGGGGAGCGTGTTGGGCGCATGCCCGGGACCAAATGGTCACCGGAGCATCACCGGCGACGAGTGCGGGCGGCGGCGCGTGCGGTTGGATGTGGTGCGGCAGCTACGGCGTGCGAGAGAGGGAGCGGAGAGGGGGAGCAGGAGCAGGAGCTCACGGCGATGACGACGGAACGCTCGGCGAGGTCGGGGATGGTCCGGAGCCGACGAATTTGACGGTGATGGCCGGCGGGTCCGAGGTAGAAGACGAGCCCGGTGAGGTCGTTCGGGGGCTTCTGGAGGGGCGTGGCTCGGTGAGGTGGGTCGAGGACGGAGTGACGGAGCTTGTGGGCTAGCGAGGGAGGCCCGGTGGCCGTGGTGGCCGTGGACGGCGGCAACGAGCGCGCTTGGGCGCGAGAGGGGGAGAGCAGAGAAGGGAGAAGGGGTCGGGAGAGAGTGAGAGGGAGGAGCGAGGGGGCTGCGTGGCTTCACCCGAAGAGGCCAGGGCGAAGCGGCAAGCAGGAGGTGGCCGGGGCGGCGTCGGCGCTCGCTACGCCTCGCCTCTGTCCTTCTGGCGAGGGAGGAAGACGACAGGGGGGAAAGCGGCGGTGGGCTGGGCCGTGCTGGGCCGGTTGGTGGCGCCAGGTAAGTGGCTGGGCTGCTGGTGGACTACCAGGTAAGTCTTCTGCTCTTTTAAATTTTTCTGTTCTGTTTTATTTTTATTTAATCTTTTTCCACTATTTTGAAGTTAAAATAATTCAAACAATGCCAAAAGCTCCTCTGAATATTTTTATTTTGCTAGATGGACTTTTCCAAAAGCTCATAAAATATTTCAGGGGTATTTGAGATTATATTCTAGTTATATGAATATAATTCAAACTCAAATAGCTAATGATTTAAATTCAAAGTCCCAAAAATAAATCCTTAAAAATGTTCAATATTTTTGGTTTGGATCAAAACCCTTGCCAAAAATATTAAACATCTAAGAAGAGCATTTTGGAACAATGAATGAGATTTTAGGGTTTTTGCCCTTCTTTTATTTAGGGTTTTGAGGCTTCTAAACTCCTCAGTTCAAGTTTCAAAAATTTAAACATGATGCACAGATGGAAGCAAGCATAGGTCAGGCCAGAACTAGGGATGTGACAGCTAAGTCTCGAGTTGTTGTCTGTTCTCCTGAACCCCCACCGGGTCGTCCCCTTATATACACGGGTGACACCCGTCGGTTCACAGAGTCCCAATACCGGCTCATAGATGTGTCCGGTTTGGTCTCTACTTATTCCTAACTTACAATACAAGTTACATACCAACACCAGTTTACGGCTACAGGCCTTGAACCGACTATGGGCCTTGAGCCCTCATCTGCCTTCTTGGGCTTTAACATAGTTAACTACTGACGAAGTTAACCCGGCCCAGATAGGCCGGTTTATGCCCAGTAGTGATATCCCGAACACCCGGTACAGATGAACCGGACGGGGAAAGTTGCGTGTTTGCTATGCTAGGGATCCGTAGCGGACTAACGGGCTGCGTATCCGGATATGTCTCATTGTTCTGAGCAACTTTCATGTACAAATTTTTTCATCCGAGCTATGGTTTATTTTATATTAATTTTTAAAGATTTAAATCAATTTTTAGATTTATTTAATTAATTTAATCAACATTATCCAAAACAATGCACGCTGATGTCAGCATGACATCAGCAGTCAACAAAGGTGTTGACTGGTCAACTCACGTGTGGGTCCCGTTCGTCATTGACTGTTTAGTCTAATTAGGGTTTAACTAACTAATTATTGTTTAATTAAACTAACAAGTTAATTGGATTAATTAATTAGGATTAATTAATTTAATTATTTATTTATTTAATATATTATTTTTATTATTATATTTATTTATTTTACTTATTTATTTATTTATTTATCTAAAACTTTTTTATGGAAACGTTCTGGAGGCGGGGCCCTCCTGTCAGTGGCCCAGAGGAGCCAAACGGGCGCTGGGCGTCGGGCGCTGGGCGTCGGGCGCTGGCCCGTGGGTGCGCACCTGCCTGGGCGCTGCGGGGCGGTTGGCGGGCACGAGCGCCGGCGCGCCGGTGAATGTGTCTGGCGGCGGGTTGGCGGACGAGCAGCAGCGGCGGCAGTAGTGGAGCGGGGCACGGGCGTGCGGTCGTGCCGCGGCAGTGGAGGGCAGAACCGGCGCGGCCACAACACGACGGGGCAGAGGTTGGCAGCGCGGCTGCGTGGCGCGGGTGAGGCAGTGAGATGCAGGGGAGGCGGCTAGCGCGGTGCGGGGGGTCATGGCTGTCGGCGCGCAGCAGGGCAACCGAAGGCGGGACATGTGCGGCGACAGCGGGGCCATGGGCGCGGCGAACTGGGGAATCGGGGCACGGCGGCGGCAGCGCAGTAGCGCAGCGACCATGTGCGCGAGCAGGGGGCGGCGTGGGGCGCGGCCGGCACGAGCATGTACGATGGTGCGGGACACGGCCGACTCTTGGCTAGATGGCGCGGGTCGCGCGCGCGAGGTCGCACGGGAGCGCGTGGGCGCGCGCTGGGTCGAGAAGGGGCGAACGGGGTGCGGTCACGGTGGCTGTAGGGCGCGCGAGGGGGACAGAGAGGAGGGAGTGGAGGCCGTGGCCTCACCGGGGTCGTAGGGTCAGGGGCAACGGGGGCGAGGAGGAGGGCGGAGACGGCGTGACGCAGGGGATGCAGTCTGGCGGGGAAGTCCTCCGGCGATGGCGAAGCGGTCCGACGAGTCG
>NC_041386.1:252102744-252110190 GCF_002162155.2 Triticum dicoccoides | reverse complement strand
GGCGCAGCGAGCGCAGGAGCGCCGCCCCGATCCAGGACATGGGGGGGAGTGCGGGGGGGTGCGGTTAGGGTTTGGATCGTTGGGGGTAGTTGTAGGCGGGTGGGCCGGCCTAGGTGGTGCCCTGGTGGACCGAGGCCCATGGGAGGGGGGCTTTTGTCTTCTTTTTTTGGTTTGTTGTTCTTTTATCTATTTTCTCTTTATTGTTTTATTTTATTTTCTATTTACTAAAGTTTTATAAAATATATAATTTGTTCCTAAAATAGTGTTACTACTTATGCTAATGCCACAATAACTTGGGCTCCCAAATAAATTAGTTTAATATTTTATATATTACAAAAAGCATTTGATTTTTGGTTATAGCTACTAATTTAATTAGTTTAGTGCATTTAAACATTTTATAAAAACTTGTTTTCTCCACCAATATATCTTGTGAATTATTTGTCAGAATAAGAACATTTTAGTTTTGACCTTTTCAAAACTTTTGTTGTTTGCCATATTTCTAAATTTGAATTTGAATCGGTTTTGGAACTAACACGAGATTAGCAATAGAAGTCGAGGTGACGTGGCATCATTAGCAGAGCTTCACTGTAGCTTAAATATCCGGGCATCACAATTCTCCTCCACTACAAGAAATCTTGTCCCGAGATTTAAGAGGTAGAGTTAGGGGGAAAGGTCTGGTTACGATATCCTAACGGATCTTCTCGACGAAGTTAATCACTTTCATTGGTGTCTTCAATTCTTCGCTTTCGTTCATCATGATGTAGCCGACATCCTTTCTCCGGGATCTTCATCGTACTTATGGAAAAGATAAGGGGGGAGACTCGGGAAGGACGGAGCTCAACACATGTTAGGTACATGGGGCTATTGCAGTGAATGAGGTATAAAGGCATCTCTCGAGTTGAAATTCCAGAAAGTCATCGAGAGCAAGGTAAGAAGGTGCAATAAGAAATTTCAAGCGGATAGGAAATCGTTCATTGCCTGTAACAGCGTGTGAAAGGGTTCAAATCGATGGGAATAAGTATTGTGTCTGATACCAGAATAGACCATCTCTAGAAGGGTGGCTCGTGAATTGCCTACGAGGCCACGCGTGAGGAATAACTTTGGAAATAGTGGGTGTACCGAAGAGTCAGGTTTCGATCATGGGACCTGTGGGTTATGGGCCCACCATGTGAGTTAATAGTAGGAAGGGCGGTGACATCTTGTATGACCATGTAGGCAAGACATGTCAACGGACAGCCTGTCGGTTATGTCAGCAACAACGTCGGTACCAAGGGCGAGGGACGAAGAGAACCATCTTCCTGCTCGTTGAACGAGGCGGACCAATAGGCAAAGTTCTCATCCATCGGTGGTTACTGAAATGTCATCAACAATAGTATCAGGGTTACACGAGACATGATGGTACACCGAGGTGTTTGCATACGCAGGGAATTACTACTGCTCAGGTAAGTCAGATTACAAGAAGGTTAAACAAAACAATGGAAAGGAAAATATGATTATTATATTAAACAGAAGAATGGAAAGGAAAATGTGTTTAAACACATATTTCAGGGGTATATCCTTCCCAAGGACAAGCAGAACAAGATATCCATGACAGGATATAATGTAGAAAACCCTTTTGGTAAGGGGAGAGAAATTTCCTGACATCACCCAGGCAAAGGTGTTGGGATAATTGAGCAAGAAACATTTAGCATTGGGCTTCATATGTTCTTGCTGAAAATCAGAATACCATAGACATGCTTTGAAATAGCATTGACATGGTCTTCAATCAAGGTCGGACTCAAGATGCTTGAGAAGAAAAAGGTGCGACACCAATTGATGAGATGACATTGCAAGACCCTCGGGAAATGAACTATGGAAGCGAGTTCTGGAACAAGAGTTCATCATTAATCCAAGGGAATGACGAGGTGGTGGTTGATGGACTCAGCGACAATTCATCAAGATTAACAAAAGATGATTTCCACAATTATGTGAACAAGGAGATAACATTAGTCAGATCAAATGATATAATGATGTATGTTCGATGACAACATACACAATTGAACAATGATAGAAAGGTGCACCAGGAAATTTGGACTAAGTAGCACGATCAATGTTCGAATGATGATTCAATAAGAAATAGACTTAGAATGGAGCTATCGACCATTAGTGTCAAAGCAATAGGGTTGCTAGAAGTTTTGAATTTTCACATCACTGACCATTTGTCGGTATTCCGGTTAGAAACAACACAAGGACCAAGGGAGGAATGGTGATGGTGATAAGTATTACTTGTATCAAGAATTCTCAAGAGGTGGTGAAATTCTCACGACAGCCTTGACATATAAGATTGTAATACTCCAAGGTAGATCATAACATAGGCTGGATAGCAAGGATCTCAATGTATAGCACAAAACACTAATAAGTTTGTGTTGAACGGAAGGCAATAAAGTGGTCGGTGATAACACAAACCATTGAGGGGCGAGGATGGTATTTCTCATCAAGAATTCGATATATATCTTGGAAGAGCTCAGGATGTTGATGATGAACATGACACATTTGTTGAGAGATTTCATGAAGATGTAATCGGTCGGCGATGACATCAAGTCAAATGATGATGCAACAAAAGTCAAATAATACTTGAAGAAGAACTCATAAGAAGTTATGCAGTTCCGTGATAATCTCGAGATACCAGAGGGGGTAATACTCGATGACAGATCAAAGTAGAGGTTGGACTAGGGTATTGCTCTACAGAAGACAAGCACTTAAACTTGCACGCGAAATGGTATTTAAAGGAGAACATGGTCAGAACCACGATTGCAAAAGGACAGATCCCAGATATAAGATGAACTTATACCAAAGGAATAATTAATTTAAGAGAAGCTTTAATGATAAGAGCTACATCGTGTCCATGGGCATGAGCACAAAGTTCAAGGTCGACTCCCACTTCTCCAATGCATAACCTATCATATTGTAGTGTTGAAATTTTATCTGGCAAAATACTAGAAGTGTATGACTCGTGAAAACTTTCGAGTTCACACAGTTTAGAGAAGGCATATGTTCAACCCATAGGTGCTTCTTAGAAACATATACCACAAGTTTCAAGAGTAAATATCACAAGCTCGAAAGTAGAGCAAGGTTGAGAAAGTAGATGATACAGTTTACCAAAGGCATTATGTATCCGAGGGAAGGCTCACAAGGTTATTGGATATGAAGGATGCTGTCGGATAAAATCCATTAAAGGGTCTGCCGGTCCATAACAGAGCTGACATGAGCATCGGCACACAATCAGAGGAAGTAACAATGCAAAGGCATTGGATTATGGTAACAACTGACTAATCTAGAGCTCAAATACAAAGGAATTATGATTTTCAAATCAAGGGATAAGAAGCTATGTTCTGATTAGGGATGGATAAGTTGAATAGCCTTAGGGGTACAATCGACGGCAATTGGATTGGTTGAGAACTAGCTCATGTTTAAAATGACGTCTGAGCCGGAAAGATAATTTAAAAGGATCAACTGATGATCGCGTGCATTCGCACTTATTCGAATCAAAGGGATCAAAATGACGGTGCCTAAGGATACTAACGAATATTGCCAGACATATGGAAAGCATCCATCATGCAAGCAGACAAGTATTGCAGAGCAATAAGCTACTAAGGATTTTTGGAGGATCGAATAGTATTTCGATGACCATTGTGAAACACATGAACGACTCGGGGATGAGCGGATACTCGATAAGTGCGAGAATTATCCGTAGGGGTATTCAAGTGACAAAGAATAGCAAGGCAGTAAGCTCAAAGGATTATCGAAACAACGACGAGTATTCCGGGGTATCTTGTAATAACAACACCAACTGGGAATGATTGTATGAATGGCAAGTGTATGCAGTTTTCATAGGGGTTGAACATGGAAGGAAATCGCAAATGCGATGGCACAAAGACTCGAGAGAACATCATAGAGTAACTTCAGAATCTTCTAGTGAAGCAGGCGATCATCTGAGGGGAGGGGCTCTCCAGGAGAAAGTACCTTCGAGAACCTAAAGTTAGTTTTGTTTTTAGCAAAATCATTTAACCCGAATAGAAGAGAGCTCAGAGTCCTAGAGTATAGGTTGGGGAATAAAAGATCCTAATACCACCCAATGGCGACGTGGGCCCGTAAGACACACAGCCATGTTAGTAAAAAGTTTTTGCAATGTCTAGACTCGACTTCGGCCAAGGAGTGTGGAAGGGGGATTCCTACAGGCAGTCGGCTCTGATAGAAACTTGTGACGCCCCCGATTCAATCGTACACTAATCATACACGCAAACATGTACGATCAAGATCAGGGACTCACAGGAAGATATCACAACACAACTCTACAAATAAAATAAGTCATACAAGCATCATATTACAAGCCAGGGGCCTCGAAGGCTCGAATACAAGAGCTCGATCATAGACGAGTCAGCGGAAGCAACAATATCTGAGTACAGACATAAGTTAAACAAGTTTGCCTTAAGAAGGCTAGCACAAACTAGGATACAGATCGAAAGAGGCGCAGGCCTCCTGCCTGGGATCCTCCTAAACTACTCTTGGTCGTCGGCAGCGGGCTGCACGTAGTAGTAGGCACCTCCCGAGTAGTAGTAGTTGTCGTCGACAGTGGCGTCTGGCTCCTGGGCTCCAACGTCTGGTTGCAGCAATCGGGTATAGGAAGGGGAAAAGGGGGGAGTAAAGCAACCGTGAGTACTCATCCAAAGTACTCGCAAGCAAGGAGCTACACTACATATGTATGCATTGGTATCAAATGGATTAAGGGTATCATATGTGGACTGAACTGTAGAATGCCAGAATAAGAGGGGGATAGCTAGGCCTTTCAAAGACTACGCTTCTGGTAACCTCCATCTTGCAGCAGGAGAAGAGAGTAGAAGGTAAGTTCACCAAGTAACATCACATAGCATAATCCTAACCGATGATCCTCCCCTCGTCGCCCTGTGAGAGAGCGATCACCGGTTGTATCTGGCACTTGGAAGGGTGTATTTTATTAAGTATCTGGTTCTAGTTTTCATAAGGTCATGGTACAACTCCAAGTCGTCCTGTTACCGAAGATCACGGCTATTCGAATGGATTAACTTCCCTGCAGGGGTGCACCACATAACCCAACACGCTCGACCCCATTTGGACGGACACACTTTCCTGGGTCATGCCCGGCCTCGGAAGATCAACACGTCGCAGCCCTACCTAGGAACAACCGAGAGGTCAGCACACCGGTCTAAATCCTATGGCGCAGGGGTCTGGGCCATCGCCCATTGCACACCTTCACGTTGCGTACGCGGCCGGTGAGCAGACCTAGCCTCCCTTATACAAGAGTAGGCGTTCCAGTCCAACCCGGCATGCGCAGCTCAGTCGCTGACGTCACGAAGGCTTCGGCTGATACCACGACGTCGAGTGCCCATAACTGTCCCCGCGTAGATGGTTAGTGCGTATAGGCCAGTATCCAGACTCAGATCAAATGCCAAGATCTCGTTAAACGTGTTATTTTGAAATAACCGCGAACACCGACCAGGGCCAGGCCCACATCTCTCCTAGGTGGTCTCAACCTGCCCTGTCGCTTTGCCACAAAGATGCACTCAGAGGGCCGTCGGGACAAACGTCCTTTCGGACCCAATCCGTGAATCACTCGTGGGTACTCCTATGAGCCGACCCGTCTTTAGTCACCACAAGTATGATATATTATGTATATATGTATATACCCGTGATCACCTCCCGAGTGATCACGGCCCGATAGTATAGCATGGCAGACGGACAAGAAAGTATGGCCGCTGATGATAAACTAGCATCCTATACTAAGCATTAGGATTGTAGGTAAAGGTAACAACAGTAGTAGCAAGGACAGGCTATGCATCAGGATACGATTAACGGAAAGCAGTAACATGCTACACTACTCTAATGCAAGCAGTATAGAGAGTAGAGTAGGCGATATCTAGTGATCAAGGGGGGGGGCTTGCCTAGTTGCTCTGGCAAGAGAGAGGGGTCGTCAACACCATAGTCATACTGGGTAGCAGCGGCGTCGGTCTCCGTGTCTAGCGAGAGAAGAGGGGGAAGAAACAATAAATATAATGCAAACAAATGCATGATGATGCATGACATGACAAAGCGTAAAGCTAGGTGAGCCCTAACGCAGTACGAGGTGGTACAGATGGAGGGGGAAAACATCCAGGAAAGTATTCCCGGTGTTTTGCGTTTTTGGACAGATGAACCATAGGGGGAAAGTTGCGTGTTTGCTATGCTAGGGATGCGTGGCGGACTAACGGGTTGCGTATCCAGATTCGTCTCATCGTTCTGAGCAACTCTCATGTACAAAGTTTTTCATCCAAGCTACGGTTTATTTTATATTAATTTTAAAAGATTTAAATCAATTTTTAGATTTATTTAATTAATTTAATCAACATTATCCAGAACAGTGCACGCTGACGTCAGCATGACATCAGCAGTCAACAGAGGCGTTGACTGGTCAACTGACGTGTGGGTCCCGTTCGTCATTGACTGTTTAGTCTAATTAGGGTTTAACTAACTAATTATTGTTTAATTAAACTAACAAGTTAATTAGGATTAATTAATTTAATTAATTATTTATTTGATATATTATTTTTATTATTATATTTATTTATTTTACTTATTTATTTATTTATTTAAAACTTTTTTATGGAAACATTCTGGAGGCGGGGCCCTCCTGTCAGTGGCCTAGAGGAGCCAAACGGGCGCTGGGCGTCGGGCGCTGGCCCATGGGTGCGCACCCGCCTGGGCGCCGCGTGGCGGTTGGCGGGCGCGAGCGCCGGCGCGCCGGTGAGTGTGTCTGGCGGCGGGTTGGCGGATGAGCAGCAGCAGCGGCAGAAGTGGAGTGGGGCATGGGCGTGCAGTCGTGCCGCGGCAGCGGAGGGCGGAACCGGCACGGCCCCAGCGTGACGGGGCAGAAGTTGGCGGCACGGCTGCGTGGCGCGGGCGAGGCAGTGAGATGCAGGGGAGGCGGCTAGCGCGGTGCAGGGGGTCATGGCTGCCGGCGCACAGCAGGGCGACCGAAGGCGGGATGTGGGCGGCGACAGCGGGGCCATGGGCGCGGCGAGCAGGGGAATCAGGGCACGGCGGCGGCAGTGCAGTAGCGCATCGACCACGCGCGCGAGCAGGGGGCATCGTGGGGCGCGTCCGGCGCGAGCGCGTACGGTGGCGCGGGACACGGCCGGCTCTTGGCTGGATGGCGCGGGTCGCGCGCGTGGGTTCGCACGAGAGCGCGTGGGCGCGCGCTGGGTCGAGCAGGGGCGAACGGGGTGCGGTCACGGTGGCTGCAGGGCGCGCGAGGGGGACAGAGAGGAGGGAGTGGAGGCCGTGGCCTCACCGGGGTCGTAGGGTCAGGGGCAATGGGGGGCAAGGAGGAGGGCGGAGACGGCGTGATGCAGGGGATGCAGTCTAGCGGGGAAGTGCTCCGGCGATGGCGAAGCG
>NC_041386.1:252080223-252102466 GCF_002162155.2 Triticum dicoccoides | reverse complement strand
GGTCCGGCGAGTCGAGGGGGCCCTCGAGCGGCAGTGGATGGGGCGCGGTCGTCGGGGTCGGGGCGCAGCGAGCGCAGGGGCGCCGCCCCGATCCAGGACGTGGGGGGAGTGCGGGGGGGGGATGCGGTTAGTGTTCGGGTCGTGGGGGGTTAGTTGTAGGCGGGTGGGCCGACCTAGGCGGTGCCCTGGTGGGCCGAGGCCCATGGGAGGCGGGGCTTTTGTCTTCTTCTTTTTGGTTTGTTATTCTTTTACTTATTTTCTCTTTACTATTTTATTTTATTTTCTATTTACTAAAGTTTTATAAAATATATAATTTGTTCCTAAAATAGTGTTACTACTTATGTTAATGCCACAATAACTTGGGCTCCCAAATAAATTAGTTTAATATTTTATATATTACAAAAAGCATTTGATTTTTGGTTATAGCTACTAATTTAATTAGTTTAGTGCATTTAAACATTTTATAAAAACTTGTTTTCTCCACCAATATATCTTGTGAATTATTTGTCAGAATAAGAACATTTTAGTTTTGACCTTTTGAAAACTTTTGTTGTTTGCCATATTTCTAAATTTGAATTTGAATCGGTTTTTGAACTAACACAAGATTAGCAACAGAAATCGAGGTGACATGGCATCATTAGCATAGGTTCACTGTAGCTTAAATATCCGGGCATCACACTAGAGCCAAAACCAATATCTCGTATTGCTCATATATTAAATAATACTAAGTGCATACTATGTTGATAATTCAATTTCTTGTCACTGGGAGAATATAGATCTTGCAACTTCAACAACGCAAACTTAGGTGCAATGCTACATATTTATTTCTAATTAATATTGTGTTGACCTCACATCCTCCATGTAATATTTATTTTATATGTGTTTGCCTAGTGTCTGAGCTGTATTTTCACTTCGCAATGTTGGAGCAGGGTGTGTTGCTTCAAAATAAGAAAGGGGACGGTTCTAACAAAGAAGATAGGGTGCGCAGGCTAGAAGGGAGCTCTCTAATGACGCGGAGCAATAGGCAGGCCAGCGGGAGGAGGAGCTGATGCAGGTGGTTAAGAGGGTCGAGTGGCCCGGATGCAGTGTTAGAGAGCCATGTTGCCCATAAAGCTTCTCAATAGATTCAAATGTTAGTTTTGACTAGTCAATGTGTACGTGCAATGCACGTTAATTTGGAAGTATATTAAGTGCATGCGGATATTAAGTAAGATATTATATGTGTGTTATTATGTTATTAGCACTATATTTGGCATGAAATTAACTACATGCTAAACGTGTTGAGCGCTCGACATTGAAGCAGTCTAGGTTGTTGGATTGACATGACTTGATGGCCAAGATTAATTGGATCTGCCCATTTGGGTCTTTTTATATTGGTATAAATGAATTATGTGTACGCATAAAACTGACTTTGAATCGTATCTACAACATTAGCGTATTTTGTTTCTAAATTTGATTTATGCACTATTGCTATTTTTACTCTGTATGTCACAACAACTAACATTCACAGGCCATTGGGGTATCCATTTCGCTTCAAGCCAAAGTAAACAAACAAAGTAAAGGATAAATATCTATAACTTTGCTTAAACAATGCATTAGCAGACGCAACGGAAATCAATTTTCACTGTTACAACTGTTGGTGCTTCCTCATCATTTTTCAGTATCACTCCAGTCCATATAGATTGGTACGATTTTCATAATTATTCAAGATTAATTCTGTATAAGTGAGGACTGTATTTGTGAAAAGAATCCTTGTTTAGAAACTACATCTCTCGTCACTGCTGCCTGTTCAGAGTAGTGGAGGAGAAAATCTGCCTCGCAGAAGCCAGATGCGGCCAATAAGTCCTGGCCTCTCTTCATCAAATGCATGATCTGATTCTGCACTCGGAGGACTAGACTTCCCGCTTCCATCTCTATCCCTATTTATCACCGCCTCACCGGACCCTGCCGTGTCGCCACCATTCTTGGACTCCACACCAACTTTAGATATCTCTCATGGATTCTTGTCCAATAGTCCTTTGAACTGCTTCCTTGCCTTCTTTTCGATTTCCTTTGTGTGTGCATCAACTGTTAGTTAGAAACTTTGAACACTATGAGTTTATGCATGTTTTGTTGCATACATGTTCCTTCTGTTTCAGTTTAACAAGGGCCGCTATAGCATCAAGCTCGGAGGACTTATCGATGGCTATCATCTAATGAAGCGATGCCATTACATATAGAGTAGACCTCTATCAATCAAACATGATTCTGAAGCGTGGTGCCACTAACCTTCTCAAAATCGTTCTTTGCATCATCAAAGTCCCCACCTAAAATGTATGACATTCCTCAGTGGTAGAGAGCTTTGACATGCACAGGATTTGCATCAAGCACCTATTCAAACACAAGTAAATCAAAGAACAACAGCAGGATCATAGGGTGCTCATGTGCCTCCTTCCCGCAAACTTACTTCGGTCTTCCTCTCGCCCGGACCAAGCCTCTCACCAATGTCTTCAACCCTCTGGTAGAACGAACTAGAAAATTACTTACCGGCTTGTGTGCCAAACTTCTCGATCAAGGTGATCGGCTCATCCTCATATCTACAGTTTTGGACTCAATCCTCACCTATTTCATGTATGTGTTTCGCATCCCAAAGAAAACAATCAAAACATTGGACGCTCCGAGACGGTATTTTTTTGGGCAGGAGATGATGCTTGCTCAGGTTTTCAATGTCTTATTGCAAGGAAAAATGTCTGTTCACCAAATAAATTCGGTGGTTTAGGGCTCAAAAACTTACATGTTCAACACAACTGCCTCCTTATGAAATTTGCTGCCAAAGCACTCTCCACTGCACAAACTCCCTTGCTTGAGTGGCTTGATCTCCAACACCCTAATGCTCTAGTCTCCTCATCCCCGCAAACCTATTTTCTATGCCGCACAATTTCACAGCAAATCCCTACTCTACAAAATATCTCTTTCGTTCTAACAAACAGTGGCTCACATACTTACTTCTGGCTAGACACTTGGCTGGTTCCACAACCCCTTGCCATCTCCTTCCCCCACCTATTTTCACACTCTACCTTAGAGCTGGTTAAAGTGGCTGCGTTTCAGTATCCAAGCTAACCTCCATAATTGCCTCTCACTCATGGCAGAACAAGAGCTTGTGTCGCTTGTGGCTATTTTGCAGGATTTCATGCCCTCTGTGGGGGAAGATCAACGGTTCCTAAGACATGGCATTGGCTTCTCCACCAAGCATGCATACGGTGCCCTCATGGCTCGGTCAGATAACGATCTCATTACTCCTCTCACATGGAGTGCCAAGGATCCGCAGAAGCTCAAAGTCTTCGTCTGGCTACTCTTCAAAGACCGCCTCAACACCAGGGTCAACCTTGCACACAAGCATATAATCGATTCAGATATATGCCCCCGGTGTGCTACGCTACCCGAAGACTCCAGCCACATCTTCATCACGTGCCCTCTTGCTAATCGAATTTGGCAACGACTTGGGCTCCTAACACAATCCAACGACATCACAGACCTATGGGACGTCACTACTCCTCCTTACCTCCCCACCACGGCATGGCCTTCGGTCCTCTTGGCTTTACTACGAATGATATGGGAAGCACGTAATGACATGGTATTTAGAATGGTCGATCAAAGCTCTGTAATAACCCTTAGGAACCTTATTTCTGCTTTGGATCTCTGGTCTCATCGTGCAAACACAAGACAAGGAGGACGTTTTCTCATGGCGTTCCTACCTCTCTGCATGTTGCACTGTGCCTATGTAATTCTGTACTTACTGTCATGGCAATCCTTTGAGCAATATATTCAGGTGGGGGAGCTCCCCTCCCCCCGGTGATTCTCAAAAAAACAGCAGGATCATAATGTGAACCTTGTGCTAATCTATACTTTGCAGAGGCTGAGGATCACTGTAGCAGACTTGAATGGAGTTCAGGGGGTGAAGTGCAAAATTGCAATCCATGAGGGAGTAGAGCAAAACTGTAAGTCCATTTGACCTTTGATCCCCCAACCGTAGTCCATCCGACTTTCACCAATGGGCCATGTGGCTGTTTTCATGATACCACTGTCACGACCTAGATTATGGAGTGGATAGTGGTGGGTGCTAGCAGGGCGAGGGCGGGGGAGTTTAGGCTTGACGCCTTGGGGATAGATCTACTCTAGAAGGAAAAAGTCCCCTTTTCTCTGTTTATTTCTTCGATACATAATTACATGTAGTGCAGCTTGGCAGTAGGCTAGGGAAGACTTGAACCAACTCAACTAATCAAACAAACTAGACATGGAAACTAATAAAGACCTATCCGGACGGGTCCCGTACCCCATGCCGTGAGAAGCTACGCCCAAGTTCCTTTCAATGTATTACCTTATTGCATGCTTCAATAGACTTCATGTACTCATCCATCTTCTGGTAGCAAGCACCTACATTTAGATGTAGAGAACTCTGCATTTGTAACAACATAAAAGGTTTAACATGTATCAGGAAACATCAACAAGTAGAAAAACGTATACTACTAATGGGAGGAGAAATGTGTGTGTGCGCGTGGGGGGTGATCTAGTGGTCAGTGCATCAATCGGTATGGTAGGAGACAGCTGGAAAATGGAGTATCACCGTACTCTTGAATTGGCAAATAGCTTCCCCTCTTCATCGTCTTGAGGATGCATGTGGTTATACTCCCTAAGCAACTGCATCCATAGAGGGAGGGGAACCAAAGTCAGCAAAAACTTTAAAGAGTTCTTGGCATGGCTTGTTTCACATCCAAGCATTTTCTTTTGACAAGCAAAGCGAGTTTTAGCATGACTTTTCTTTTATAATTAGAAAACAAAAGGGGAGCCCCAAAACAAATGGGTACATTATGTTAAAAGAAAATGAGCTCAAAGCTATTCACATCATATTTACAAAAGGGAAAATTAATGGACCCAAACAAAGAGTACCGGGCACACAGTGCATCCTCGAGTTCCATGAGTGGAAGAAGGTAGAGCCACAGGGCAAGCCTCTCACTCAGGTATGGCTGCGATTCTCAGGGGCTCCATCAAAGCCACTTCAGGATGCTCGGGTTGTTGCTAGTTTGGGGATTTTGGTCGGGAAAACTGAGAGGGTGGATATGGCCTTCACCAGAGCTAACGGGGTGGCTAGACTTTTGGTGAGTGTCCTAGACATCGAGTTTGTGCCTGATGTGGTTAAGTGGACTTATAGGGGCCAGGTTTTTAACCTTGAGGTTGAGTTTGAGGATACAGATCTCTTTGCCGAGGCTCTGGCAGGGACGGATGTGGATATGCATGACAAGGATGATGGATCGGGTAATTTGGATGCGCGAGGGGAGGCTGCTAGGCATGAGTTGACCAAAGGCCCGAATTCCACCTCGCAGACGCCCGGGACTGGGGCTGATGCTTCGGCTTCTATGCCGATGAGTACTCTGAGATTCGGTTCGTTTGAGCCAGCTTCTGCTCCTCCTAGGTTGTGGAGTGAGCGAGTGGAGTCGGAGGACGTGCTAGAATGCACGCTCCCTCCTCTAGATTTCGCACTGGCTGTTGAGGGGGAGGATTATGGGCAGGAGGCCCCTCATTCTCCCTCTCTTTCTGATGGTTCGCCGCAGATGAGGACTGCGGCAGAGGTGTCCGGGATGCCGATCAGTGGCTTGACCAGTTTGGGAGGGGCACCCGGGCAGGTGGCCTCGGCCCCCTCCTCTCCTGCGATGGTCGCGGCGGCCGAGCCTGTCGCGTCCTTGCGCCCCCAGGGCAGTCCTGCTCAGGTGTAGGGGCGGCTCCAGCCGACGCCGACCAAGGTGGTCGCGTCGCCTTCCAGCCTGAGGCCAGGGTCGGGTAGGGAGCAGGGGCAGGCGGCCCTCATGCCCACTTCTCCTTGCTCGCTTGTGGGTGGGATGCCAGCAATGCTGGCCGTGTCAGGTGGGGAGCATGGGTTGGTGGCCCAGCTCTCTCCCACCCTGCACTCACAGGGAGCATTGGGCACACCGCCGGTGCTTACGGCGGATCTTGGTGCCTCCCCGGGTGTTGCAGTCGGGCCGTACGTGGGGGTGGTGCTGGAAGCCTTACCCCAAACAGGGCCGCTCGGGAGGAGGTAATCGCATTTGGAGGCATTCCGGGTCCGGTATCTGAGGGGCGACGGATGAGCTGCCGCCTCCAGAATCACCCGGAGGTTGATGACATGCAGCAGCGGTGAGCCATGAGGGTGGCCAAACTTCGTGACATTGAGGTCACTACTGGTATGTCGGTCAACACCTCTAATTCCATTTTGCATTTTTCTGATAATGAGATTATTAATAATGCAAATCAATTAGGAGTTTCACTAGGTAGTAATGATAGTGAAATTTCAAAATCTGTCAATGATATCCTGGATTTGGAAGCGCAACGCGCTTCAGAAATGATTTGAAACTTAGCAGTGGTTAAACCCATGAATGACTCTGATATAGATGTGTTGGGAGTTAGAGTGCTCGATAATTTTTGTGCGGATCTTGCACCATCCCTTCCTGAGTCAGAGGAAGAGGATGACACTTTCGAACCTGAAGTAGTGAGATCCATGGAGCCCGGTTGTGAGGACCGGGTGGAGGATCAAAAGAAACCTAAACGCAAGTGGAAGCGGAAGATTTACCCTGCTTCGGCGGTGCGCAGGAGTGCTAGGATTCATACTACTAAAAAATTTCATGACAAAATATGAGAGGAATCTTTTGGAATAGCGGAGGTCTGAAAGACTTGGCTAAAAGAAGAATTCTTGAAGACGCGTCCATCGAGCATAGGTTGGATTTTATTGCTCTATCGGAGACTGGTAGAGACAATCCCCCCCCCCAGTTTCTCAGTACTTTATCGGGAGGTGTCGATTTTGATTGGTACTGCCTTCCTCCGAGAGGAATATTGGGTGGGATCTTACTTGGAGTTAGATGCGAATCGCTGGAACTGCGAAGTGTAGTGATGGGAGATTTCGCAGTTAAGTTTCGGGTCAGGACGAAGGTCGATGGGTTTAATTGGGCACTGGTGGCGTATATGGTGCCGCGCAACCCAAACTCAAACCGGAGTTTTTGGCAGATCTTGTTCAAATTTGCGGTTCCGAGCAGCTTCCAATCTTGGTTGGGGTGATTTCAACATTATTAGAAGGAGAGAGGAAAAGAACAATGATAATTTCGATGGCTGGTGGTCATTCATGTTTAATACCATTATTGAAAGCTTGGATCTAAGAGAGATAGAGCTTTCGGGTAGAAAATTCACCTGGGCTAATACATTGCCAAACCCGACGTTTGAGAAGTTGGATTGAGTCCTTGCAAGCGTCGAATGGGAACAGAAATTTCCCTTGGTAACGGTACAAGCGCTTTCGCGCGGAATTTCTGACCACACGCCTTTACTGGTGGACTCCGGTGAGGCAACCCACATGGGGAACAAAAACTCTTTTTTCTTCGAACTGGCGTGGTTTGAAAGAGAAGGCTTCTTGGATCTGATAGCCAGCGAATGGGCTAAGGATGCAGGAGGTAGGACTTTCGTTGAGCGCTGACAGAATAAGATAAGACACTTGAGGAGTTTCTTGCGTGGGTGGGCTAAGCATCTTAGTGGCATTTATAAGGTTGAAAAGGAGAGACACCTTACACTTATTCAGTCCCTAGATTTAAAGGCCGAGTCCACAATTCTACAAACCAAGGAGCTTAATGCTAAACTTGAGGCGGAGATGAGATTGAAAGAGCTTCTTTGTGAAGAGGAATTGAAGTGGGCATTGCGGGCTAAGTTCACAAAGTTTTCCAGGGGGACACGGACACTCAATTCTTTCACATGATTGCTAATGGCAAGCACAGAAAGAAAATAATCTTTTAGCTTGAACAAGACGAAGGAACGATTTCAGGACAGGAAAACCTAAAATTGTACATAACCGAATACTACAAGCAGTTGTTTGGGCCTCCGGAGGATAATTGTGTATCCCTGGATGTGTCTAGGACTGAGGATGTTCCTCAACTGGCTGCAGATGAGAATGAAATTTTGACTACCCCATTTTTGGAGAAAGAGGTGTTTGAAGCCATTTCACAGATGAAAAATAATAAGGCTCCAGGGCCGGATGGATTCCCTGCGGAGTTCTATAAAAAGTGTTGGCATATTATTAAGGGGGATTTGATACCGATGTTCCATGATTTATTCTCTGGACAGCTTCATCTATTTCATCTGAATTTTTGAACGATAACCCTGCTTCCTAAGAAAACAAAGGCTGTGAGAATTGAGTAGTTCAGGCCGATATGTCTTCTTAACGTTAGTTTCAAAATTTTCACCAAGGTTGGGACTAATAGGCTCATGCAGATTGCGCATTCTATGGTCTAGCACTCCCAAACTGCTTTCATGCCGGGCAGAAACATCCTAGAAGGGGTTGTGGTCCTTCATGAAACGCTCCACGAAATTCACACAAAAAACTAGATGGAGTTGTTTCGAAGGTGGATTTCGAGAAAGCGTACGATAAAGTCAAATGGCCTTTCCTTCAACAGACCTTGCCTATGAAAGGTTTTGATGAAGCATGGCAACGACAGGTAGAATCTTTCACGCAAAAAGGAAGTGTTGGAATTAAAGTGAATGACAACATGGGTCCTTATTTCCAGACACATAAGGGCTTGAGACAAGGTGATCTGATGTCTCCTATCTTGTTCAACATTGTAGTGGATATGTTGGAAATTCTAATAGGAAGGGAAAAGGAGGCTGGTCAGGTGGGTGGCTTGGTGCCTCATCTAGTAGATGGAGATGTGTCTATCCTACAGTACGTCGATGATACTATCATCTTTATGGAGCATGACTTGGCAAAAGCAAGAATATGAAGCTGGTGTTATGCTTATTTGAACAATTGACCGGGTTAAAGATTAATTTTCATAAAAGCGAATTGTTCTGTTTTGGAAGAGCCAAGGAGGAACAAGAGGCTTATAGACAATTGTTTGGGTGCAAATTGGGGGCTTTACCTTTTACGTATCAAGGTTTACCAATTCATCATCGTAAGCTGATAAACAGAGAATGGAAGTGCATTGAGGATCGATTTGAGAAGAAACTAAGTTGCTGGAAGGGCAAGCTCATGTCATACGGTGGCCGATTAATTCTTATTAATTCAGTTCTCACGAGTATGCCTATGTTTCTCTTGTCTTTTTTCAAGGTTCCAGTTGGAGTTAGGAAAAGGCTGGACTTCTATCGATCCCGATTCTTCTGGCAGAGTGATGAGCTAAAAAGAAAATGCAGACTTGCCAAATGGGATATTATTTGTCGACCAAAAGACTAAGGGGGTCTTGGTATTGAAAATCTTGAAGTCAAGAACAGATATCTTCTCAGCAAGTGGCTGTATAAGTTATCTGTAGAGAGTGAAGCCACATGGGCGCAGATTCTCCGTAGTAAGTATATTCACTCCAAAACATTGTCCCAGGTGACAGCAAGGCCGACGGATTCGCCCTTTTGGAAAGGGCTGATGAGAGTCAAATCAGCCTTAGTTATAAGGACAAACTTTATAATTGGAAATGGCACCAATACACGATTCTGGGAGGATACTTGGCTAGGAGAGACACCCCTCGCGCTTCAATACCCGTCTCTTTATAGTATTGTTCAACGACGTGATGCGCATGTTGCCACAGTACTTCAGTCCATTCCCCTCAATATTTAGTTTAGGAGGACGCTAGACGGTAATCGTTGGGAAGCTTGGCTCCATTTAGTGAGTATACTGATGGAGGTCCAGCTGTCTCAACGACCCGATATGTTGCGCTGGAAGCTTACTAGGACTGGGGGGTTTACATTTAAATCAATGGATCTCAATGTTATCAACTCTAGCTCCATTCCTAGTTCCAAACATGTTTGGACAGTCAAAGTTCCTTTGAAAATTAAAGTGTTTATGTGGTCTGTACATAAACAAGTCATCTTAACCAAGGACAATCTGGCAAAGCGTAACTGGACAGGATCTACTAGATGTAGTTTTGGCGATCGGGATGAATCTATCAAACACTGTTTTCTTGTCTACTCGCTGGCAAAAGTGCTATGGAGGACAGTGCACATAGCCTTTAATATTACTCCTTCGAATTCTATCAGCACGTTATTTGGAACGTGGCTTAACGGGATAGAGGCCGAAACAGCGAGACACATTCGCGTAGGAGTATGTGCTTTATTGTGGGCAGTCTGGAACTACAGAAATGATTTGGTTTTTAATAGAACAACAAATTTTCATTTTTTGCGGGTTATCTTCCGAGCCACTGCGTTGATCCGTATGTGGTCGCTACTCACTCCGATGGAGGCTAGGGAGCGTTTGTTTACTGGATCTATGCGGTGGGAGATGGTAGCACGAGATATTTTCAACCGGTTTGGATGGCGGTCAGGTAATAGGATAGGCAATTAGTTTCCCTATCTCTCTTATGTCAGCTGGTTGTGGCTTTATGGTTACTTTTTTATTAGGCTCTCTATGAGTTTTTCTTTACTTTCTTTGTGACTTTAAGACCTTTGTTGAACCTATTTGCTATTTTTTGAGGTGGCTGTATGCATCGTTCTGATGCAGAGGCCGGGGAGCCACCCCTTTCGAAAAAAGGTGGGACAAACATGCTTTTTGTGGACACTTGCATGGAATTGCATACTTTCTGCTATCTAGTTGAATACATGGATCAGCACAAAAAAATCTAGAACTGACAAAAAAGATCTCCCAACCACACTGTACAATGCTTTTTGCCATATACTTTACATCATGTGAGCTAGTTCCACCAAAATAATAATCTTAGTACAATGAGATATCCTACACTCCAGCACATTTATCCCAACAACATGAATTGCGGAATTTGCATGAAAGGCCATGACTAAAATGAGAGTCAATTTATAATGAAGAACCACAATGGCATGCTCATGCCTTGTGTTGGGGAACGTTGCAGAAAATTAAAATTTTTCCTACGGTTTCACCAAGATCCATCTATGAGTTCATCTAAGCAACGAGTCAAGGGAGAGAGTTTGCATCTACATACCACTTGTAGATCGCGTGCGGAAGCTTGCAAGGTGATGATGTAGTCGTACTCGACGTGATCCAAATCACCGATGACCAGCGCCGAACGGACGGCACGTCCGCGTTCAACACACGTACGGGACGGGATACGTCTCCTCCTTCTTGATCCAGCAAGGGGGAAGGAGAGGTTGATGAAGATCCAGCAGCACGACGGCGTGGTGGTGGATGCAGGGCGTCACAGCAGCAGGGCTTCGCCGAGACTACGAGGGAGAGACGTAACGGGGGGAGATGGAGGCGCCAGGGGCTGGTCTGTGAAGTCCCTCCTCTCCCCCACTATATATAGGGGTGCCAAGGGGGGGGCGCCGGCCCTAGTAGATGAGATCTACTAGGGGGGCAGCGGCCTAGGGGAGGTTTCCCTCCCCCCCAAGGCACCTAGGGGTGCCTTCCACCACTAGGACTCCTCCTAGCGGGAAACCCTAGGCGCATGGGCCTATAGGGGCTGGTGCCCTTGGCCCATGAAGGCCAAGGCGCACCCCCTACAGCCCATGTGGCCCCCCAGGACAGGTGGCCCCACCCGGTGGACCCCCGGGACCCTTCCGGTGGTCCCGGTACAATACCGATAACCCCGAAACTTGTCCCGATGCCCGAAATAGCACTTCCTATATATAATTCTTTACCTCCGGACCATAATGGAACTCCTTGTGACGTCCGGGATCTCATCCGGGACTCCGAACAACATTCGGGTTTCTGCATATACATATCTTCATAACCCTAGCGTCACCGAACCTTAAGTGTGTAGACCCTACGGGTTCGGGAGACATGCAGACATGACCGAGACGCTCTCAGTCAATAACCATCAGCGGGATCTGGATACCCATGATGGCTCCCACATGCTCCTCGATGTTGTCATTGGATGAACCACGATGTCGAGGATTCGATCAAACCCTGTATGCAATTCCCTTTGTCAATCGGTACGTTACTTGCCCGAGACTCGATCGTCGGTATCCCAATACCTTGTTCAGTCTCGTTACCGGCAAGTCACTTTACTCGTACCGTAATGCATGATCCCGTGTCCAACACCTTGGTCACATTGAGCTCAATATGATGATGCATTACCGAGTGGGCCCAGAGATACCTCTCCGTCATACGGAGTGACAAATCCCAGTCTCGATCCGTGTCAACCCAACAGCTACTTTCGGAGATACCTGTAATGCACCTTTATAATCACCCAGTTACGTTGTGACGTTTGATACACCCAAGGCACTCCTACGGTATCCGGGAGTTACACGATCTCATGGTCTAAGTAAGAGATATTCGACATTGGCAAAGCTCTAGCAAAACGAACTACACGATCTTTTATGCTATGCTTAGGATTGGGTCTTGTCCATCACATCATTCTCCTAATGATGTGATCCCGTTATCAACGACATCCAATGTCCATAGTCAGGAAACCATGACTATCTGTTGATCACAACGAGCTGGTCAACTAGAGGCTTACCAGGGACATATTGTGGTCTAAGTATTCACACGTGTATTACGATTTCCGGATAATACAGTTATAGCATGAATAAAAGACAATTATCATGAACAATGAAATATAATAATACTTTTATTATTGCCTCTAGGGCATATTTCCAACAGTCTCCCACTTGCACTAGAGTCACCAATCTAGTTACATTGTGATGAATCGAACACCCATAGAGTTCTGGTGTTGATCATGTTTAGCTCGCGAGAGAGGTTTAGTCAGCGGATCTGCGACATTCAGATCCGTGTGCACTTTGCAAATCTCTATGTCTCCATCTTGAACATTTTCACGGATGGAGTTGAAACGACGCTTGATGTGCCTGGTCTTCTTGTGAAACCTAGGCTCCTTGGCGAGGGCAATAGCTCCAGTGTTGTCACAGAAGAGTTTGATCGGCCCCGACGCATTGGGTATGACTCCTAGGTCGGTGATGAACTCCTTCACCCAAATCGCTTCATGTGCTGCCTCCGAGGCTGCCATGTACTCCGCTTCACACGTAGATCCCGCCACGACGCTCTGCTTGCAGCTGCACCAGCTTACTGCTCCACCATTCAACATATACACGTATCCGGTTTGTGACTTAGAGTCATCCAGATCTGAGTCGAAGCTAGCGTCGACGTAACCCTTTACGACGAGCTCTTCGTCTCCTCCATAAACGAGAAACATGTCCTTCGTCCTTTTCAGGTACTTCAGGATATTCTTGACCGCTGTCCAATGTTCCTTGCCGGGATTACTTTGGTATCTTGATACCAAACTTACGGCAAGGTTTACATCGGGTCTGGTACACAGCATGGCATACATAATAGATCCTATGGCTGAAGCATAGGGGATGACACTCATCTCTTCTTTATCTTTTGCCGTGGTCGGTGACTGAGCTGAGCTCAGTCTCACACCTTGTAACATAGGCAAGAACCCCTTTTGGACTGATCCATTCTGAATCTCTTCAAAATCTTATCAAGGTATGTGCTTTGTGAAAGACCTATGAGGCGTCTCGATCTATCTCTATAGATCTTGATGCCTAATATATAAGCAGCTTCTCCAAGGTCCTTCATTGAAAAACACTTATTCAAGTAGGCCTTAATGCTGTCCAGAAATTCTATATCATTTCCCATCAAGAGTATGTCATCTACATATAATATGAGAAATGCTACAGAGCTCCCACTCACTTTCTTGTAAACGCAGGCTTCTCCATAAGTCTGCATAAACCCAAACGCTTTGATCATCTCATCAAAGCGAATGTTCCAACTCCGAGATGCTTGCACCAGTCCATAAATGGATCGCTGGAGCTTGCATACTTTGTTAGCGTTCCGAGGATCGACAAAACCTTCCGGCTGCATCATATACAGTTCTTCCTTAAGATGCCCGTTAAGGAATGCTGTTTTGACGTCCATCTGCCATATCTCATAATCATAGTATGCGGCAATTGCTAACATGATTCGGACGGACTTTAGCTTCGCTATGGGAGAGAATGTCTCGTCGTAGTCAATCCCTTGAACCTGTCGATAACCCTTAGCGACAAGTCGAGCTTTATAGATGGTAATATTACCATCCGCGTCCGTCTTCTTCTTAAAGATCCATTTGTTTTCTATCGCTCGCCGATCATCGGGCAAGTCTGTCAAAGTCCATACTTTGTTTTCATACACTCGGATTTCATGGCTTCAAGCCATTTGTTGGAATCCGGGCCCGCCATTGCTTCTTCATAGTTCGAAGGTTCATTGTTGTCTAACAACATGATTTCCAGGACAGGGTTGCCGTACCACTCTGGTGCGGAACGTGTCCTTGTGGACCTACGAAGTTCAGCAGTAACTTGATCCGAAGTACCTTGATCATCATCATTGTTTTCCTCTTCAGTTGGTGTGGGCATCACAGGAACGGTTTCCTGCGCTGCGCCACTTTCCTGCTCAAGAGGTAGTACTTCATCGAGTTCTACTTTCCTCCCACTTACTTCTTTCGAGAGAAACTCTTTTTCCAGAAAGCATCCGTTCTTGCTACAAAGATCTTGCCTTCGGATCTTAAGTAGAAGGTATACCCTACAGTTTCCTTAGGGTATCCTATGAATACGCATTTTTCCGACTTGGGTTCGAGCTTTTCAGGTTGAAGTTTCTTGACATAAGCATCGCATCCCCAAACTTTCAGAAACGACAGCTTAGGTTTCTTTCCAAACCATAACTCATACGGTGTCGTCTCAACGGATTTAGACGGTGCCCTATTTAAAGTGAATGTAGCTGTCTCTAGAGCGTATCCCCAAAATGATAGCGGTAAATCGGTAAGAGACATCATAGACCGCACCATATCCAATAGAGTGCGATTACGACGTTCGGACACACCGTTTCGCTGAGGTGTTCCAGGCGGCGTGAGCTGTGAAACGATTCCACATTTCTTTAAGTGTGTACCAAATTCGTGACTTAAGTATTCTCCTCCACGATCTGATCGTAAGAATTTTATCTTTCGGTCACGTTGATTCTCCACCTCATTCTGAAATTCCTTGAACTTTTCAAAGGTCTCAGACTTGTGTTTCATTAAGTAGACATACCCATATCTACTCAAGTCATCTGTGAGAGTGAGAACATAACGATATCCTCCGCGAGCCTCAACGCTCATTGGACCGCACACATCGCTATGTATGATTTCCAACAAGTTGGTTGCTCGCTCCATTGTTCCGGAGAACGGAGTCTTGGTCATTTTGCCCAAGAGGCATGGTTCGCACGTGTCAAACGATTCATAATCAAGAGACTCTAAAAGTCCATCGGCATGGAGCTTCTTCATGCGCTTGACACCAATGTGACCAAGGCGGCACTGCCACAAGTATGTGGGACTATCGTTATCAACTTTAAATCTTTTGGCATCTACACTATGAACATGTGTAATATTACGCTCGAGATTCATTAAGAATAAACCATTGACCATCGGAGCATGACCATAAAACATATCTCTCATATAAATCGAACAACCATTATTCTCAGACTTAAATGAGTAGCCATCTCGTATTAAACGAGATCCTGATACAATGTTCATGCTCAAACTTGGCACTAAATAACAATTATTAAGGTTCAAAACTAATCCCGTAGGTAAATGTAGAGGCAGCGTGCCGACGGCGATCACATCGACTCTGGAACCATTCCCGACGCGCATCGTCACCTCGTCCTTTGCCAGTCTCCGTTTATTCCGCAGCTCCTGCTGTGAGTTACAAATATGAGCAACGGCACCGGTATCAAATACCCAGGAGTTACTACGATTACTGGTAAGGTACACATCAATCACATGTATATCAAATATACCTTTGGTGTTGTCGGCCTTCTTATCCGCTAAGTATTTAGGGCAGTTCCGCTTCCAGTGACCCTTCCCCTTGCAATAAAAGCACTCAGTCTCAGGCTTGGGTCCATTCTTTGACTTCTTCCCGGTAACTGGCTTACCAGGCGCGGCAACATCTTTGTCGTCCTTCTTGAAGTTCTTCTTACCCTTGCCCTTCTTGAACTTAGTGGTCTTATTGACCATCAACACTTTATGTTCTTTCTTGATTTCAGCCTCTGCTGACTTCAGCATCGAGAACACTTCAGGAATGGTCTTTTCCATCCCCTGCATGTTGTAGTTCATCACAAAGCTCTTGTAGCTTGGTGGGAGCGACTGGAGGATTCTGTCAATGACCGCCTCATCTGGGAGGTTAATGTTCAGCTGGGTCATACGGTTGTGCAACCCAGACATCTTCAGGATGTGCTCACTGACAGAACTGTTTTCCTCCATCTTACAACTGTAGAACTTGTCGGAGACATCATATCTCTCGACCCGGGCATGAGCTTGAAAAACTAGTTTCAGCTCTTCGAACATCTCATATGCTCCGTGGTGCTCAAAACGCTTTTGGAGCCCCGGTTCTAAGCTGTAAAGCATGCCGCACTGAACGAGGGAGTAATCATCAGCACGAGACTGCCAAGCATTCATAATGTCTTGGTTCTCTGGGACGGGAGCGTCACCTAGTGGTCCTTCTAGGACATATTGTTTCCTGGCAGCTATGAGGATGATCCTCAGGTTCCGGACCCAGTCCGTATAGTTGCTGCCATCATCTTTCAGCTTGGTTTTCTCTAGGAACGCGTTGAAGTTCATGTTGACATGAGCGTTGGCCATTTGATCTACAAGACATATTTGCAAAGGTTTTAGACTAAGTTCATGATAATTAAGTTCTAATCAAATTATGAACTCCCACTTAGATTAGACATCCCTTTAGTCATCTAAGTGTTACACGATCCGAGTCGACTAGCCCGTGTCCGATCATCACGTGAGACGGACTAGTCATCGTCGGTGAACATTTTCATGTTGATCGTATCTTCCATACGACTCGTGTTCGACCTTTCGGTCTCCGTGTTCCGAGGCCATGTCTGCACATGCTAGGCTCGTCAAGTTAACCCTAAGTGTTTTCGCTGTGTAAAACTGTCTTACACCCGTTGTATGTGAACGTAAGAATCCATCACACCCGATCATCACGTGGTGCTTAGAAACGACGAACTGTAGCAACGGTGCACAGTTAGGGGAGAACACTTCTTGAAATTTTTATAAGGGATCATCTTATTTACTACCGTCGTTCTAAGTAAACAAGATGCATAATACATAATAAACATCACATGCAATTATATAGTTGTGACATGATATGGCCAATATCATATAGCTCCATTGATCTTCATCTTCGGGGCTCCATGATCATCTTGTCACCGGCTTGACACCATGATCTCCATCATCATGATCTCCATCATCGTGTCTTCATGAAGTTGTCACGCCAACGACTACTTCTACTTCTATGACTAACGTTTAGCAATAAAGTAAAGTAGTTTACATGACGTTATTCAATGACACGCAGGTCATACAAAAAATAATGACAACTCCTATGGCTCCTGCCGGTTGTCATACTCATCAACATGCAAGTCGTGAATCCTATTACAAAGAACATGATCTCATACATCACAATTCATCATTCATCACAACTTCTGGCCATATCACATCACATGATCAATCGCTGCAAAAACAAGTTAGACGTCCTCTAATTGTTGTTGCATCTTTTACGTGGCTGCAATTGGGTTCTAGCAAGAACGTTTTCTTACCTACGAATTACCACAACGTGATTTTGTCAACTTCTATTTACCCTTCATAAGGGCCCTGTTCATCGATTCCGCTCCAACTAAGGTGGGAGAGACAGACACCCGCCAGCCACCTTATGCAACTAGTGCATGTCAGTCGGTGGAACCGGTCTCACGTAAGCGTACGTGTAAGGTTGGTCTGGGCCGCTTCATCCCACAATACCATTGAGCAAGAAAATACTAGTAGAGGCAAGTAAGATGACAAAATCCACGCCCACAACAAAATTGTGTTCTACTCGTGCAAAGAGAACTACGCATAGACCTAGCTCATGATGCCACTGTTGGGGAACGTTGAAGAAAATTAAAATTTTTCCTACGGTTTCACCAAGATCCATCTATGAGTTCATCTAAGCAACGAGTCAAGGGAGAGAGTTTGCATCTACATACCACTTGTAGATCGCGTGCGGAAGCTTGCAAGGTGATGATGTAGTCGTACTCGACGTGATCCAAATCACCGATGACCAGCGCCGAACGGACGGCACCTCCGCGTTCAACACACGTACAGGACGGGAGATGTCTCCTCCTTCTTGATCCAGCAAGGGGGAAGGAGAGGTTGATGAAGATCCAGCAGCACGACGGCGTGGTGGTGGATGCAGGGCGTCACAGCAGCAGGGCTTCGCCGAGACTACGAGGGAGAGACGTAACGGGGGGAGATGGAGGCGCCAGGGGCTGGTCTGTGAAGTCCCTCCTCTCCCCCACTATATATAGGGGTGCCAAGGGGGGGGCGCCGGCCCTAGTAGATGAGATCTACTGGGGGGGCGGCGGCCTAGGGGAGGTTTCCCTCCCCCCCAAGGCACCTAGGGGTGCCTTCCACCACTAGGACTCCTCCTAGGGGGAAACCCTAGGCGCATGGGCCTATAGGGGCTGGTGCCCTTGGCCCATGAAGGCCAAGGCGCACCCCCTACAGCCCATGTGGCCCCCCGGGACAGGTGGCCCCACCCGGTGGACCCCCGGGACCCTTCCGGTGGTCCCGGTACAATACCGATAACCCCGAAACTTGTCCCGATGCCCGAAATAGCACTTCCTATATATAATTCTTTACCTCCGGACCATTCCGGAACTCCTTGTGACGCCCGGGATCTCATCCGGGACTCCAAAAAACATTCGGGTTTCTGCATATACATATCTTCGTAACCCTAGCGTCATCGAACCTTAAGTGTGTAGACCCTACGGGTTCGGGAGACATGCAGACATGACCGAGACGCTCTCAGTCAATAACCATCAGCGGGATCTGGATACCCATGATGGCTCCCACATGCTCCTCGATGTTGTCATCGGATGAACCACGATGTCGAGGATTCGATCAAACCCTGTATGCAATTCCCTTTGTCAATCGGTACGTTACTTGCCCGAGACTCGATCGTCGGTATCCCAATACCTTGTTCAGTCTCGTTACCGGCAAGTCACTTTACTCGTACCGTAATGCATGATCCCGTGTCCAACACCTTGGTCACATTGAGCTCAATATGATGATGCATTACCGAGTGGGCCCAGAGATACCTCTCCGTCATACGGAGTGACAAATCCCAGTCTCGATCCGTGTCAACCCAACAGCTACTTTCGGAGATACCTGTAATGCACCTTTATAATCACCCAGTTACGTTGTGACGTTTGATACACCCAAGGCACTCCTACGGTATCCGGGAGTTACACGATCTCATGGTCTAAGGAAGAGATATTCGACATTGGCAAAGCTCTAGCAAAACGAACTACACGATCTTTTATGCTATGCTTAGGATTGGGTCTTGTCCATCACATCATTCTCCTAATGATGTGATCCCGTCATCAACGACATCCAATGTCCATAGTCAGGAAACCATGACTATCTGTTGATCACAACGAGCTGGTCAACTAGAGGCTTACCAGGGACATATTGTGGTCTAAGTATTCACACGTGTATTACGATTTCCGGATAATACAGTTATAGCATGAATAAAAGACAATTATCATGAACAATGAAATATAATAATACTTTTATTATTGCCTCTAGGGCATATTTCCAACACCTTGACGTTGGCATGGCTGTGGTGTTATCTCTTGTTTATTGTCAATGTCACTTTAATTCATTTATGTTTAACATTTAGATTCAAATTGAATAATTTCGACACTTCGCACAAACCTCGGGCTCCACTGAGGAAACTAGTGGTGCGGAGCACCCTAGGGTCATCACCATGGCTTTGGCTTCATTGCCAACGGACACACGCATCACATATACTAAGGTGAATTCCATCCTTTATGCGTGTCTACTTGGTTATCTCATGGGTGGTATACTACTTGACCCTCCTTCATGCATGCATAGGTTTGAGATGAGCTTCACGCGAGTCAAAGAGTGCAAGCACAAGAGTACGCCCACACCATCCATAGAGAAGCTTGGAAGCGGAGATGAAGAGAGAAGATCGGCAGCTGGAATCCGGTAACCATACTATCCGGCCTATAGCCGGACAAAAACCTCCTCTGGATCACCGTCTAGCCCTTCATCTGGCTACTGCGTGCGAGGAAATAGAAGCTAAATTGGTGAAGTCAGACTGTCCGGCTAGGAACTCGGACAGTACGGCTCCTAGAGTGAGCCCTTCGAGTGGCGCCTGCGGAAGCCCTGATCCGGAAGAGTTGCAGGCTTGGGACCCGGATTGTCCAGCCTGTGCCTGTGTGCAAATCTGGCCCACGAGCTATGTATCCCCTCTCTCACCTCCCCCACTTACCTCTTCATGGCTAGGACTATATATACCTTTCCCCCACCTCCTCTCTAGGGTTAGCAAAGCAGAAACTAGATCTTGAGAGAGCATTGCTCCTTGACTCCTTTTACCTCCTCTTAGAGGATCCGGCCCTCCTAAGGGAGAAGAATCCCTTTGGATTACCAAGACCTCCAAATCCTTTGGATTGGAGAATAACAACTCCCAAGATCCTCACATCTCTTAGAGATTGGGGAAGGACAACCCTAGTTATCCTTTATTTTCTTTGCATTCGCTTTTGATCTGAGGGATACTTGGTGTCGATCTTGTCCAATGAGTGTTCTCTCATGTTTTCTTGTGGATTTGTCCTGGGTTCTTCGTGAATACAGACAATACACCCTAAATCCATCTCCAATTTGTGAAGATCGGGCCACCCTAGGGCTCTACATCAACTAGTTTACTAGACTCGCCAGGTTTGGACAAGACAAGTTTCCCTCAGTCCCAACCCTTTTTTGTAAGAGAGAGAGAGAGAGAGAAGTGCATGGTGCACTTCTCCAAAAATGCTGAAATGAACTCAGTAGATGTAGGGTCAAATTTGATTTGTATATTAAGCAATCAGTTATGGTGGGTACCAGATGAACTTAGGCACTTAGCACATGCTATTTTGGCCTATTTTAGCTCTTTTGGACTTTGCTTCTTCTAATATGTTGTTAGAATTTTATAAACTTGCATAAAGAATCAAAGGGAAATAATATAACACCGACATACAACATGAATACACTGGCTACTCCTGGTCATACCCGGGAAAATCTTTGGAAACAAGAATAGGTTTTTTAGGAAAGATGTAGACACACAGATGAATATCGCTACCTAAGACTCAATTATATAATACATGGAAGTAATCAATTTATTGTATAGCAACTTCAAGTACCAGTGGACATACCTTCTCGTATTTTGCTTTTGCAAGTTCAAATTTTCCTTCTTTAAATAGTTTGTTGCCCTATGAAAGGGATTCTGTTCAACGTCCATTGTCTAAAATCTAAAACAATTATGAAGTAACAGATCAAAATTATGAAATACTTTGTAACTAAGTATTGGTTGAATGTAGGCTCAAACTCTAGCAAAAAAGCTCAAAATTACAATAGACTAGGCCCAGCTGATGGCCCAAAGGAAAGCTCGGGATTCTCATAAGCCTATACATCTAATGGCATCTTAAACCAAATAACCATCTTGAGGATTGCAAGACACTTGGTTGAAATTCATTTTACATGTTCCTCTAGCAAACAACATTCAAATAGCAGTTGAAATAATTTGTCCAAATAGAAAGGAAAGAAAGTAAGTAAAATTTTATGCAAAGATGTTTCATAAGTTTCTTAAATACAACCGGTTGGGTCGGAACGGAATGCGACGTCGTGTTCATCGGGAGCCAACCGGCTTGGACGGAACAGCCGATGGAAATAAGGCCTGGCATACCGCAGAATGAAGGAAACGGCCTTGTGTTCGACTGGCCATGGTCAAAATGGGATCCTGTTCATTGGGAGCGGTCTGGCGTACCTCAAAATAGAGGAAACGGACCTCCTACGGTCGAAACGGGGTGTTATTAATCGGGAGGGGTGTGGTGTACCACAAAACGGAGGAAACGGACTTGTGTTGGAGCGCTATGGTCGAAATGGGGGTCCTGTTCATCGGGGGTGTGGCGTACCGCAAAATGGGACTCCACGGGATACTGTTCATCTCCACCGTCGACTGCCTCCATGGGCTACTGTTCATCCACCGTCGACCTCCTCCAGCCTCCACCTACGACTGTTCATCCACAGGCTCTTGTTCATCCAGCCTCCACCGCGCGCTACTCCATCGGCTACTGTTCAACCAGCCCTCTCCACGGGATCCTGTTCAATCACCCCTCCACGGGCTACTGTTCATCCAGCCCTCCACCGGCTACTGTTCAATGAGCCCTCCACGGGGTCCTGTTCATCCACCCCCAACCGGCTCGAGCGGGGTCATGTTC
>NC_041386.1:252017378-252080070 GCF_002162155.2 Triticum dicoccoides | reverse complement strand
CACTGTTCATCCAGAGGCAACATCAATTGGCTTCAGTTAGCAACAGTAGCGAAGGAATCACTCAGGTTCAGTTAACAGCAAGGGACCAATCAATCGCTTGGGTTCAGTAACGTGTAGCCTACAGTGCAATCGCTCGGGTTCAGTTAGAGCCCAACACCTCGCTCAGGTTCAGTTAGAGCCCAATGCCTCGCACACACGCGCGTACGTACGAGAGAAACGCGCATCGCTCGGCCCCCGACCACCTATCGTAACCGGGAACTCCCCTGATATTTTCCTCGCCCTTGCTTCTACCATGGTTTTTTCCGTCATGGACGGCCCAAAGAATGTCATGCAGCTACGTCTCCGGCCCGCCCAGGACGAAAAGCCCATTTTCTATCATAATTTTTTGCCATAGAAGTTGGACCCCACCACATCTTTGATGATACCGGGTTTTGTCACAATTATCATCATAGAAGTGTCATAAGCATGACAGGAAAAAAAATTGTTCGGCCCAAAATGTCACGGATGTGTCTTTTTTTGTAGTGGTTGTGAGGATAAGTAATTCAATACCTACATGATGATCAAGAATTCAAGACTTCAAGGACTCAATATACCTCAAGGTGGAATGGTAAGGCATCTGGCAGCCTGTTATCTATCATGGTTATGCCTGGGAATCCTGGTATCTACTTGTAATCATCCCAACGGAATGTCACCCAGGCTCAAGGAGATGGATGGATACTTCAAGGCCGGAAATCTTACGTGTGCAATCGCAAGTTATTATCGGCTCTGGCATGGTTGACCTTAGTCAAGACTCTGGCTGGTCAAATTGCTAGCAGATGTAGACGAAAGGTAGGATTGGATGGGAACTGACATCTGTCGGATGATCGTTCTGGAAGAGCATGTTTCGATCGTCCCGTTCTCAAAGACCACGAAGTATGAGGACATAACAGGAGGGATCTAATCTTGCGGATAAAGTGTAGAAGACTCTGCGGAGTAACAATCTAATCGATTAGACAACATGAGGACCGAAGATGATACTATCATCCAGTCTCAACACAATAAATTATAATGACTGGGTTTATTAATAATTTGGGATATGAGAATTGGTTGGCGAAACCACCTTAGTAACAACCAACTTATGTAGTAATATTTGCATTTACCTCCTTTGTTGTAGGGAAAAAATCAGCTTTTCGCAAAAATTATAAACTTAGAGCCCCATAAGCCATATTTCCATATAGTATAGATGTTTCATTTATCAGTTCTCTCTTGTGACTTGCCGACATATTCAAAATGCTGACCTACATGTCTGTAACGTCTCATGTTTCAGAGTATTATTCCGACCAAGAGTGAGGCTATATTCTACGCTCGGTGATATTCCCTTGGAGTCGGATGGACTCTCTACCTTCTACGTCTTCCGCAATAGTATATCTCATGAGTTGGCCTTCAGCCAATTTATTATTTTTGTAATAAAGACTCTATATGAGATTTCGATGTAATAAAGCATTTGTGATTGCTCTTTGATATATACATTGATGTACTGTGTGTGCCAGCATGATCTTGGGATGGTACATATACATAGAGACTTGACCGTTTTTGGGTCAGGTCGCTACACTATATGATTTTTAAGGATAGCATTCCTAAGCATTTGGGACATTTACATTTTCCCCCTAAATTTGTCCCGACCTCACCTTTACTCCTAAATAAAAACAGTGCTCAATTATACCCCTCTTCCTTTAGGTGCCATTATGGAAATACCCTTATGTGTCATTTCCGTATGGTTAACGATCTTTGACCATCAATGATGTGTTCCCTGGATATTTGTACCCCTCGCTTCCTAAGTCACTTACAGGTGGGACCCACCCAAAGAAAGTAAAAAGGGAAAAACTCTCTTATCTCTACCACTTACACATATGGGACCCAACAAAAAGAAAACAAAAAATAAAACACTCTCTCCTCTCAATCTCTCTGGTGAGCTCTCTCTCTCTCATCCCCTTAAGCAAGCTCTCTCACAAGTAGCAGCGCGACGACGACGCAACCAGCGATAGCAGCGGGCAGCGCCAGAGTAGTAGGCAACAACAGCGGCAAGCAGCAGCGCGGCGATGGTGCAAGATGCAGCTGCAACACAATGACAAGCAGCAGTTTGGTGGACGCGCAAGTAGTGGTAGTCAACGGTGCAATCAATAGCGGCCAGCGAGGCAAGTAGCAGTAGAAGGCAGTAGTGGCAGCAAGCAACAATGATGTGGCAGCGCAAGCTACAACGACGGGGTGATAACAAGCAGCAGCGTTTGTCAGTGTCAAAACCGGTCAATATCGGGTAGGTGGTCCCAAACTGTGCGTTTGAGGATTGAAGGTAACATGAGACAAAGGACATGATGTTTACCTAGGTTCGGGCCCTCTTAATGGATGTAAAACCTGACTTCCTTCTTGATTGACTTTGATGAGTATAAGGGTTACAAGAGTTGATCTACCTAGAGATCATAATGGCTAAACCCTAGATGTCTAGCCTATGTGAATTCCGATAGCCTCTATGGACTAAAACCCTCTAGTTTATATAGACACCGGAGGAGCCTAGGGTTGTACAGAGTCGGTTTACAGAGGAAGGAAACTATGCATCCGGACGCCAATCTTGCCATCCACACAAAGGAGAGTCCCATCCGGACACGGTGGAAGGCCTTCCACTATGTATCTTCATGGCCCATCAGTCCGGCCCACAAGACACCGGCCGGACACCGGCCGGACACCCGAGGACCCATTAATCTAGGACTCCCTCAGTAGCCCCTGAACCAGTCTTCAATGACGATGTGTTAGGCACATAGAATGTCTTCTGCATTGCAAGGCGGGTTCCTCCTCCGAATACTTCAAAGCAATCTTCTGAATAAAAGAACTGTATCTAGCTCTGTATAACAGCCACAACCATCAACCACGAAGGCAATATACTTAATCAAAATAAGGTTTGTCAGCTAACAACATTTTTTGGCGAAATGTCACGTCTAGCCTCATTATCATTTTGAACCATTTTTTAGCCTCCCGCTTCGCGTTTTGAGGTGCCGCCTCTATTGACACGTCTTTTCAAAGCAGAGATCATGTCCCCTTATTGCGGGATTCTCATCAATATGGGTTTGGGTAATCCAACCATGCCATTCGCACGACCCCTTGGGAACAGGCGAATTCTAAGGCTTGAGGGGGCATTTGATATTCACTGCCTATATAAGCGGGTAAAGATCCCTTCTTTTTACCTCATGCCCTCTTCCTCCCTTTGCTTTCCCATCCTCGAGCTCCAACGCCCAAGTTTCGATCTTTCCCACCGCCTCCAACCTCTCCGGCCATGTACGGATCCGGTTCATAGGGCAAGTGGATGACATCCTCCGTCACGGAGAAGGACATCAAGGAGCTCCGGGAGGCGGGGTACCTGGTTGCAGACGTCACGCACAAGCTCCCTGCAAAAAAGTGAGTCAAACCCACTCCAGAGCCCGGTGAGAGAGTGGTGTTTATCCGCCACTTCCTTCGCGGACTAGGGTTTCCTCTCCACCCTTTTGTCTGCGGCCTCATGTTCTATTACAGGCTAGATTTCCATGATCTAGCCCCAAATTCCTTCCTCCACATCTCGACGTTTATCATCGTATGCGAGGCGCTCCTCCGCATCCCCCCCCCCCACTTTGGCCTATGGCTCAAGGTTTTCAACATGAAGTCGAAGGTGGTCGACGGGCAGCACGCGGACTGCGGCGTTGCCATGGTGAGAAAGATCCCCAACATCACCTGGCCCAAAGGGGCCTTCATGGAGACTGTCAAGATATAGCAGCAGGAGTGGTTCTACATCACCGAACCTTGCGACGCCATATGGGCAGCCACTCCTGAGTTCAAATCCGGACCCCCAATGCGGCTTGCATCATGGACCAACAAGGGTCTGAACTGGGGGTCGACCGACGAAGTGATGATGCTACAAAAGCGCATCAAAATATGATAGAGATGAACACCAGTCTCACTGACGTGATTCAGGTGATGCTTTTCCGCCGGATCCTCCCCTTCTAGCGCCGGCCTCTCCATATGTGGGAGTTCACTCCGGAAGGGCTGCGAACCCTGCAGCGATTCTTTGGCACAACACACGAAGAGATCTGGAAGCTGCTCTTCAAGGGCCAGAAGACGTGGCTAGAGACGACCGACGACATCGTCCTCGACAGCGTGCATCCGGCCACCCCAGTAAGCATTTAGTTTCCAAACATAACTTCAATTCACAAATCAAAGGGTATGCTGAGCCTTCCATCCTTCAATCAGGGTTGGACAAATAAGGCGGAGTGGATCAAGTGTCCAGCTCCGCTACCCGAAGACCCAGCCATTCCTCTGCTAATGAGGATGTTGGTCCTGGTGCCATATCAGGCGCCAGAGAAGAAGGCCAAGAAGAAGAGCAAGGAGGCCAAAGGTGGCCTTTGCCATAAAGGTACTTTAGACACTGTGTCCGGAGAGACCGAAGATCCCTCCTCCCATGAGGGAGATGAAGACGAAGAGGAGGAGGAGGCAGAGAGTGATTCTCCCCTTAAGGGGAGGAAGAAAAAAAGGGTAGCCTCCGTAGACCCGGAGGCGGGGGCGTCCAAGAGAGGGAAGATATCCCTCTCGGATGGCTCGGATTCGGATGCCGAATCCATCCCCGAGCAGTGCCCCAGGGTGAAGCCCCAGGCTGCATCGTAAGTATCCGAGGATGCTTTACATATATACGGTCTTTTATGATTGTAGGATAACATATTGTATTATGTGTTTCAGTACGGCCTGCGACCTCCCCCAACTATCATCATCTGAGGGGAATTCCCTGGCGCCGGAGATGGTGGAGAGCGAGATGCCTCCACGAGCCTCTCCGCCACCCACTGTGGATGACACCGAGGTGTTATCCCAAAGGACCTCTCCGGGCCATGGAGAAGTGCGGGAGGTCGCCAAGACGGCGCCAGAGGGTAATGCCTCCGCTGCCGAGAACATGGGGGCGCAACCCCCATGGAGACTGACGACGGGGGCCCTGACCAGTCCAACCCCCAGCCGAACACCATTCTGGAGACCCATGTGATTCCGAAATCGAGTGAGCAACCCCCTTCAAAGGAGGGGGGACCGCCAACTCCAGCGGCAACCTCCGCTAATCCAGAGGCGTTGAACACTTTGATGGAGGCACTGTGAGGTGCTTCCATCGTGGAGAGCACCGCACCCTGATGGGTGTGGTAGTTGAGAAGGTTCAGTCCACCAAAAGTGGGTTGAATGAAGCCTTCACCATCCTACTAACAGGCTTTGAGGTATGCGATGTAATATTCTTAGCCGCTTTTCATATGAAAAATATGCCTATATATAGATAGTAGCCCTTGAGACTCTGTTCGGTTTTAAAAAATGGCCGAACTGAGGATCAAATAATAATCACAGGAGGTAACATACTGGTCTATTGGTAAACAGGCTTCCCTATTAGCGGCGACCGCCCAGGCCGCTGAAGTTTTCGAACTCAAGCGGAAGCTGCGGCGGGCCGATGATGATATCGTGTGCATTAACAAGCGGTTCGATGAGGCGCAAGGTATGTTTTGAAAAATTATTTACACACCTGAAGTGATATGCCAATGCGGAGTCTAAGCTCGTGTGTTGCCCAGATTATTATTATAGGTAGTGTGGCCGAGGTCGAGACCCTAAAGAGCGCCCTCGCCCAAGCCAAGGAGCAGGCACAGGTGAGCAAAGCGGCCGCTGATTTAAAGGCCGAGTAAGTCGCCCACCGCCGGTATGAGGAGCAGGTGACCGAAGTAGAGCAAGAGGTCAAGGACGTGGCCAGAAAGTGCAAGGCCTCAGAGGACAAGAATAAGGCCCAAGCGGGCGATCTCGCCAAGGCTCTCCAGGAGGCCAAGGAGGCATAGACCGAGTCCCGGGCGGCTTGCAAGGAGATCAAGCAGGCAGAACAGATAGCGGCTGGTAAGCCCTTTCTTTTGCATAGTAAATTTGGTAGTCAGAAATACGCCTTGCTCACTCGACTATGGAGTTCTCCAGACGCCTTTGCGGATCTTCCGAAGAGTGTTGCCGATGCCGCGCGGTTTTTCTGGGCCCAAGAGGGGAACACGACGGAGAAGCTCTTCTAGTCACAGTACCTGGCGCCGGAGCATCCAACGCTGTTGAACAACCAGATGATGTAGCTGGAGGAGGTGCACAGGATGTCTGGCTTGGCCATGAAGGACCTCATAGTTCGGCTATGGCCAGCCGAACCCATTCCTAGTAGCCACTTCGGCCTGGTGACACGACTCGCCGACACCCTGTCCCGAGTCAAAGTTGTAAAGCGCTCGGCATGCATAGAGGGTGCGGATGGCCTTGGCCCGTGTCAACATGCACTGGGCTAAGATGAAGGCCACCGTCTTGGTGACCGAGGGCCCGCCCGAAGGCAAGGATCACCACAAGCTGAAGCGATATTTCGAGGATGTCCTCGAGGGTGCCCAAATAATAGAGGGCTGGTGCTCAAAGAATATTGTGTTCGAATGAATGTATCCGGGTTGTCCAGCCCTTATTTTGTGAACCAAGGCTTTGTAATATATTTATGCCTTTATTCTAAAATTATTTACCTCATGTACAGCCGTTTTTAATTCTGAGAGTTTACCTGTCGTCGGCTTCAGCCCCCACATAGATGCTACGGGTGTGTTCAGAATAGCACATGATCACACTTGGCCCAACGTCTTGGTCCGTAAAGCAGGTGTCTGTGCAGCGAACCAGGCAATCAGACTATGCGGTTTTATCACTCTCACTTAGCCATAGGAGTTTCACAATGGGACTAGGAACTAGCCCCTGGTTCGTGTGTGGCTATCCGAACTTGGATGCCTTTGGCACATGACTGGATGGAGGCAAGTCCTTCATATAATACGGAGGAAATCGCAAGAGATTTATGGTAAGTCGCTGAATCACTGACCAGCTATCGCCGTATCGTGACAGATAGTTTTCGGCTTTGATACGTCTCCGTCGTATCTATAATTTTTTATTGCTCCATGCCAATATTATACAACTTCCTTAAACTTTTGGCAGATTTTTATACTATTTTGGGACTAACATATTGATCCAGTGCCCAGTGCCAGTTCCTATTTGTTGCATGCTTTTTGTTTCGCAGAAAATCCATATCAAACAGAGTCCAAACGGGATAAAAACTGACAGAGATTTTTTTGGAATATATGTGATTTTGAGGAAGAAGAATCACCGCGAGACGATGCTCGAGGGGGCCACGAGGCAGGGAGCGCGCCCTGGGCCCTCGTGGCCACCCTGTAAGGAGGTTGGTGCCCTTCTTTCGCCGCAAGAAAGCTAATATCCGGATAGATATCGTGTCCAAAATTCATCTCAATCGGAGTTAGGGATCTCCAAGAAATTAAGAAACGGTGAAAGGGCGGAATCAGGGAACGCGGAAAATTAGAGAGATAGAGAGACAGATCCAATCTCGGAGGGGGTCTCTCCCCCCCTCCCCCATGCCATGGAGGCCATGGACCAGAGGGGAAACCCTTCTCCCATCTAGGGATAAGGTCAAGGAAGAAGAAGAAGAAGAGGGGCCCTCTCCCCCACTCTCCAGGTGGCGTCGGAACGCCGCCAGGGCCATCATCATCACCGCAATCTACACCAAGAACTTCATCGCCATCATCACCAACTGTTCCCCCCTCTATGCAGCGGTGTAACCCCTCTTTTACCCACTGTAATCTCCACTTAAACATGGTGCTCAACGCTATATATTATTTCCCAATGATGTATGGCTATCCTATGATGTTTGAGTAGATCTGTTTTGTCCTATGGGTTAATTAATGATTGTGATTGTTTTGAGTTGCATGTTTTATTATTGGTGCTTTCCTATGGTGCTCTCTGTGTTGCGCAAGCATGAGGGATCACCACTGTAGGGTGTTGCAATACTTTCATGATTTGCTTATGGTGGGTGGCGTGAGTGACAGAAGCACATACCCGAATAAGTAGGTTGTTTGCTTATGGGAGCAAAGAGGACTTGATACTTTAATGCTATGGTTGGGTTTTACCTTAATGATCTTTAGTAGTTGCAGACGCTTGCTAGAGTTCCAATCATAAGTGCATATGATCCAAGTAGAGAAAGTATGTTAGCTTATGCGTCTCCCTCAAATAAGATTGGAATAACGATTACCGGTCTAGTTATCGATTGCCTAGGGACAAATAACTTTCTTGAGTGAAAACAAGCTCTCTACTAAAACTAACTTAGTTGCGTCTTCATCTAAACAGCCCCTACTTTTTATCTACTCGCTCTTTATTATCTTGCAAACCTATCCAACAACATCTACAAAGTACTTCTAGTTTCATACTTGTTCTAGGTAAAGCGAACGTTAAGCGTGCGTAGAGTTGTATCGGTGGTCGACAAAACTTGAGGGAATATTTGTTCTACCTTTAGATCCTCGTTGGGTTTGACACTCTTACTTATCGAAAGAGGCTACAATTAGTCCCCTATACTTGTGGGTTATCAAGATCTTTTTCTGGCGCCGTTGTCGGGGAGCAATAGCGTGGGGTGAATATTCTCGTGTGTGCTTGTTTGCTTTATCACTAAGTAATTTTTATTTGCTGTTCTTTGTTGTTTTCTATCTTTAGTTATGGGTAGGAAACGCAAAATACCAAAAAAATTAGTTGTACCTACTGAACCAATGGTTGAAGAACCACTCAAAATCTATCACACTACTGAAGCTTTTTACTTGGATCATCGTCGATCCCTGTGTGCTCGTGATGAAACCCCAACTAGCTTAGTTGAGGGCAAATCTTTAGATGAACATTCTTGTTATGTGTGACACCGCTTATCTCAAAAAGGGAAACTTTTACTGGAATTTATGATGAACATTCTTGCTATGTGTGACACCGCTTATCATCGTTTGCAATGCTATGCTTGGAATTTATGTGAAATATATGATGTTAATTGTTGTTCTAAAAACCCAAAGAAACACCTGCCCTACCAATGTGAGTTTAGTGATAATGGAATAGTATCTTCGTATGCTAAGGGTGTTTATAATTACTATGGTGTTCAACAAATTGAAGAATTTGTTGCTTTTAAGGGTGCTTATGAAATTTCTCCTTTGCTTTAAATATATGATGCTACTCTTTACAAATCTGGAAATTTTGCCATACTTAAATATTGTTATGATAATTATGCTTCTAATGCCTATATTAAACCATCTATTGAGGACTCCTCCATTGTCCAAGCAGAGACTAATATTTTGCAGGAGTCTATGGAAGAAGAAATTGATGAAACTGTGAGATCACTGGATGAAAAAGATGATGAGGAGAGCGAAGAAAAAAAGGAGAAAGATCAGATTAGCTACCCATGCCCACCTTCTAATGAGAGTAACTGTCCAACTCATACATTATTTAATGTTCCTTCGTTCTTACCGAAGGATGATTGCTATGATGATTGTTATGATCCCGTTGATTCTTTTGAAATACCCCTTTTTGATGAACTTGATGCTTGCTATGCTTGTGGCCATGATGCCAATATGAATGATGCTTATGGTGATGAACTTGCTATAGTTCCTTATGTTAAACATGAAATTGTTGCTATTGCACCCACACATAATAGTCCTATTATATTTTTGAATTCTCCAAACTACACTATATCAGAGAAGTTTGCTCTTATTAAGTATTATGTTGATGGCTTGCATTTTACTATTGCACATGATGATTTTGATGAATGTAATATGCATGTGCTTGCTGCTCCTACTTGCAATTATTATGAGAGAGGAACTACATATCCACCTCTCTATGTTTCCCACATGATAAAATTGCAAGAAACTGTTTATACTATGCATTGGCCTTTACTATGTGTGCATGAATTGTTCTTTTATGACATGCTGATGCATAGGAAGAGAGTTAGACTTCTTCATTGCTTGATATATGTTGCTTTGTGCTCACTACTAAATGCCAAATCATTGCTAATTCAAATTTGCTTTGACATACCTTGGGATCCGGGTGGATCATTACTTGAGCACTATCTCCCTAGATTAATGGCATTAAAGAAAGCACTGCCAGGGAGACAACCCGGAAGCTTTAGAGAGTCATTTATTTCTTTTGAATGCTTTTATAAAGTTCAAAAACAAAAAAATAAAGAGGGGAACCTAAAACTTTTTCAGAAAGAAAAGCAAAAGTGAGAAAGACGAGCATTGTTAAAATGGGAGCTAGCCTTGAACTCTGTTCATGCCCATGGAAACTTTGTGACCCTTCATTACAGAAACTTTTCAACAAAAATAATTATCCCCTTGTTAAATTCCTTTGTATTATAAAAATAATGTGCCAAGATTTGCCTTTAGGATGTTTACACTGCTTGTTGGTTTGTGCGGTGCAGAACAGAAACTTTGGCTGTAGTGCGCGATTTTACATTTTTTACTGGAACGCCAAACGGTTCTGAAACTTCTTGCACTGTCTTTCAATAGAAATTGTTTATTTTTCCTAATTTTGGTAGAATTATTTGTGTAAGAGAGTTATGCTGAATGTTCAGATTACTACAGACTGTCTTGTTTAAGACAGATTCTGTTTTTGATGCATTGTTTGCTTGTTTTGATGAAAGTATCCATTTCTATCAGTGGATTAAGCCATGGAAAGTTATATTATAGTAGCTACAGTGAAAAAACAAAATATGAATTGGTTTGCAACAATATTAGAGTAGTGATTTGCTTTATTATACTAACGGATCTTACCGAGTTTTCTGTTGAGTTTTGTGTGGATGAAGTGTTCGCAGATCGAGGAGGTCTTGATGTGAGGAGAAGGAGGAGAGGCAAGAGCTCAAGCTTGAGTATGTCCAAGGCACCCCAAGTAAATATTCAAGGAGATTGAAGCGTCTAAGCTTGGGGATGCCCCAGAAGGCATCCCATCTTTCTTCAACAAGTATCGATATGTTTTCGGATTCGTTTCGTTCATGCGATATGTGCAAATCATGGAGCGTCTTTTGCATTTAGTTTTCACTTTTCTTTTATGCACCATGCTGGTATGAGATAGTCTTTGGTTGACTTATATAATGCCCATTGCACTTCACTTATATCTTTTGAGTATGGCTTTATAAAATGCTTCATGTGCTTCACTTATATCATTTGAAGTTTGGATTGCCTGTTTCTCTTCACATAGAAAACCGCCATTTATAGAATGCTCTTTTGCTTCACTTATATTTGTTAGAGTGTGGGCATATATTTTTTAGAAAGAATTAAACTCTCTTGCTTCACTTATATCTATTTAGAGAGATGACAGGAATTGGTCATTCACATGGTTAGTCATAAAATCCTACATAAAACTTGTAGATCACTAAATATGATATGTTTGGTTCCTTGCAATAGTTTTGCGATATAAAGGTGGTGATATTAGAGTCGTGCTAGTGGGTAGTTGTGCAATTGAGAAATACTTGTTTTGAGGTTTGCAAGTCCCTTAGCATGCACATATGGTAAAATTTGTGTGACAAATTTGAAGTATGGGGTGTCCTTTGATTACTTTCCTTATGAGTGGCAGTCGGGGACGAGCGATGCTCTTTTCCTAGCAATCTATCCCCCTAGGGGCATGCGTAGTAGTACTTTGCTTCGAGGGCTAAAAACTTTTGCAATAAGTATATGAGTTCTTTATGACTAATGTTGAGTCCATGGATTATGCGCACTCTCACCCTTCCATCATTGCTAGCCTCTTCTGTACTGTGCATTGCCCTTTCTCACCTCGAGAATTGGTGCAAACTTCGCCGGTGCATCCAAAGCCCGTGATACGATATGCTCTATCACACATAAACCTCCTTATATCTTCCTCAAGACAGCCACCATACCTACCTATCATGGCATTTCCATAGCCATTCCGAGATATATTGCCATGCAACTTCCATCATCATCATATACATGACTTGAGCATTTAATGTCATATTGCTTTGCATGATCGTAAGATAGCTAGCATGACGTTTTCATGGCTTGTCTGTGTTTTGATGTCATTGCTACGCTATATCATTGCACATCCCGGTACACCACCAGAGGCATTCATATAGAGTCATATCTTTGTTCTAGTATCGAGTTGTAATATTGAGTTGTAAGTAAATAAAAGTGGGATGATCATCATTATTAGAACATTTTCCCATGTACGTTATCAAAATAAAAGAGGCCAAAGAAGCCCACCAAAAAAAGAGGAAAAAACAAAAAGAATTGAGAGAAAAAGAAAGAAGGGACAATGTTACTATCCTTTTACCACACTTGTGCTTCAAAGTAGCACCATGATCTTCAAAGTAGAGAGTCTCTTGTTTTGTAACTTTCATATACTAGTGGGAATTTTCATTATAGAACTTGGCTTGTATATTCTGATGATGGGCTTCCTCAAATGCCTGAGGTCTTCATGAGCAAGCAAGTTGGATGCACAACCACTTAGTTTCAGTTTGAGCTTTCATACACTTATAGCTCTAGTGCATCCGTTTCATGGAAATCCCTACTCCTCACATTGACATCAATTGATGGCATCTCCATAGCCCGTTGATTAGCCGCGTCAATGTGAGACTTTCTCCTTTTTTGTCTTCTCCACACAAACTCCACCATCATATTCTATTCCACCTATAGTGCTATGTCCATGGCTCATGCTCATGTATTGCGTGAGGGTTGAAAAGGCTAAAGCGTGTTAAAAAGTATGAACCAATTTCTCGGCTTGTCATCGGGGTTGTGCATGATGGGAGCATTTTGTGTGATGAAAATGAAACATGGCCAAACTATATGATTTTGTAGGGATGAGCTTTCTTTGGCTATGTTATTTTGAGATGACATGATTGCTTTATGAGTATGCTTGAAGTATTATTGTCTTAATGTCAAATGATAGACTATTAATTTGAGTCACTCGTGTCTTAATATTCATGCCATGATTAGATTACATGATCAAGATTATGCTAGGTAGCATTTCACATCAAAAATTATCATTTTTATCATTTACCTACTCGAGGACGAGCAGGAATTAAGCTTGGGGATGCTGGTACGTCTCCGTCGTATCTATAATTTTTGATTGTTCCAGGCCAATATTATACAACTTTCATATACTTTTGGCAACTTTTTATACTATTTTTGGGACTAACATATTGATTCAGTGCACAGTGCCAGTTCCTGTTTGTTGCATGTTTTTTGTTTCGCCGAAAATCCATATCAAATGGAGTCCAAACGGGATAAAAACTGACAGAGATTTTTTTTGGAATATATGTGATTTTTGGGAAGGAAAATCAACGCGAGACGGTGCTCAAGGGGATCACGAGGCAGGGGGCACGCCCCATGGGGGTCAGGTGTGCCCTGGGCCCTCGTGGCCATGCGGTAAGGCAGTTGGTGTCCATCTTTCACCGCAGGAAAGCTAATATCCGGATAGAGATCATGTCAAGAATTCAGCCCAATCGGAGTTACGGATCTCCAAGAATTTATGAAACGGTGAAAGGGCAGAATCAGGGAACGCATAAACAGAGAGAGACAGAGAGACAGAGAGACAGATCCAATCTCGGAGGGGCTCTCGCCTGTCCCATGCCATGGAGGCGATGGACCAGAGGGGAGACCCTTCTCCCATCTAGGGAGAAGGTCAAGGAAGAAGAAGAAGAAGGGGGCCCTCTCCCCCTCTCTCCCGGTGGCGCCAGAACGCCGTCGGGGCCATCATCATCACCGCAATCTACACCAACAACTTCACCGCCATCATCACCAACTCTTCCCCCCCCCTCTATGCAGCGGCGTAAACCCTCTTTTACCCGCTGTAATCTCTACTTAAACATGGTGCTCAACTCTATATATTATTTCCCAATGATGTATGTCTATCCTATGATGTTTGAGTAGATTCGTTTTGTCCTATGGGTTAATTGCTGATCGTGATTAGTTTGAGTTGCATGTTTTATATTGGTGCTGTCCTATGGTGCTCTCCATGTCACGCAAGCATGAGGGATCCCCACTATAAGGTGTTGCAATACGTTCATGATTTGCTTATGGTGGGTGGCGTGAGTGACAGAAGCACATACCCGAGTATGTAGGTTGTTTGCATATGGGAGTAAAGAGGACTTGATACTTTAATGCTATGGTTGGGTTTTGCCTTAATGATCTTTAGTAGTTGTGGACGCTTCCTAGAGTTCCAATTATAAGTGCATATGATCCAAGTAGAGAAAGTATGTTAGCTTATGCCTCTCCCTCAAATAAAATTACAATAACGATTACCGGTCTAGTTATCGATTGCCTAGGGACAAATAACTTTCTTGTGTGACAAGAAGCTCTCTACTAAAACTAAGTTAGTTGTGTCTTCATCTAAACAGCCCCTACTTTTTATTTACTCGCTCTTTATTATCTTGCAAACCTATCCAACATCACCTACAAAGTACTTCTAGTTTCATACTTGTTCTAGGTAAAGCGAATGTTTAGCGTGCGTAGAGTTGTATCGGTGGTCGATAAAACTTGATGGAATATTTGTTCTACCTTTAGCTCCTCGTTGGGTTCGACACTCTTACTTATCGAAAGAGGCTATAATTGATCCCCTATACTTGTGGGTTACCAAGACCTTTTTCTGCTGCCGTTGCCGGGGAGCAATAGTGTGGGGTGAATATTCTCGTGTGTGCTTGTTTGCTTTATCACTAAGTAATTTTTATTTGATGGTATTTGTTTTTTTCTATCTTTAGTTATGGGTAGGAAACGCCAAAATACCAAAAAAAATAGTTGTACCTTTTGAACCAATGGTTGAAGAACCACTCAAAATCTATCAGAATACTGAAGCTTTTTACTTGGATCATCTTCGATCCCTATGTGCTCGTGCTGAAACCCCAACTAGCTTAGTTGAGGGAAAATCTTTAGATGAACATGCTTGTTATGTGCGACACCACTTATCTCAAAAAGGGAAACTTTTACTGGATCAAATTCATCGTTTGTAATGCTATGCTTGGAATTTATGTGAAATATATGATGTTACTTGTTGTTCTAAAAATCCTAAGAAACACCTTCCCTACCAATGTGAGCTTGGTGATAATAGAATCGTATCTTCGTATGCTAAGGGTGTTTATAATTACTATGATGTTCAACAAATTGAAGAATTTGTTGCTTTTAAGGGTGCTTATGAAATTTCTTCTTTGATTGAAAAGTATGATGCTACTCTTTACAAATCTGGAAATTTTGCCATACTTAAGTATTGTTATGGTAATTATGCTTCTAATGCCTATATTAAACCATATATTGAGGACTCCTCCATTGTCCAAGAAGAGACTAATATTTTGCAGGAGTCTATGGAAGAAGAAATTGATGAAAATGTGAGCTCATTGGATGAAAAAGATGATGAGGAGAGCGAAGAACAAAAGGAGGAAGATTGGATTAGCTACCTGTGCCCACCTTCTAATGAGAGTAACTCTCCAACTCATACATTATTTAATGTCCCTTCAATCTTACCGAAGGATGATTGCTATGATGATTGTTATGATCTCGTTGATTCTTTTGAAATACCCCTTTTTGATGAACTTGATGCTTGCTATGCTTGTGGCCATGATGCCAATATGAATGATGCTTATGGTGATGAACATGCTATAGTTCCTTATGTTAAACATGAAATTTTTGCTATTGCACCCACACATAATAGTCCTATTATCTTTTTGAATTCTCCAAACTACACTCAGAGAAGTTTGCTCCTATTAAGGATAATGTTGATGGCTTGCATTTTATCGGTGCACATGATGATTTTGATTAATGTAATATGCATGTGCTTGCTGCTCCTACTTGCAATTATTATGAGAGAGGAACTACATCTCCACCTCTCTATGTTTCCAACACGATAAAATTGCAAGAAACTGTTTATACTATGCATTGGACTTTACTATGGGTGCATGAATTGTTCTTTTATGACATGCCGATGCATAGGAAGAGAGTTAGACTTTGCCATTGCTTGATATATGTTGCTTTGTTCTCACTACTAAATGCCAAATCATTGCTAATTCAAATTGGCTTTGATATACCTTGGGATCCGGGTGGATCCATTACTTGAGCACTATATGCCTAGCTTAATGGCTTTAATGAAAGCACTACCAGGGAGACAACCCGGAAGCTTTAGAGAGTCATTTATTTCTTTTGAGTGCTTTTATAAAGTTTAAAAACAAAAAAATAAAGAGGGGGACCTAAAACTTTTTCAAAAAGAAAAGCAAAAGTGAGAAAGACGAGCATTGTTAAAATGGGAGCTAGCCTTGAACTCTTTTCATGCCCATGGAAACTTTGTGACCCTTGATTACAAAAACTTTTCAACAAAAATAATTATCCCCTTTTTCAATTCCTTTGTATTATAAAAATAATGTGCCAAGATTTGCCTTTAGGATGTTTACATTACTTGTTGGTTTGTGCGGTGCAGAACAGAAACTTTGGTTGTAGTGCGCGATTTTATATTTTTTTTAGTGGAACGTCAAACGGTTCTGAAACTTTTTGCACTGTCTCTCTATACATATGTTTTATTTTTCCTAAGTTTGGTAGAACTTTTTGAGTGCCACAGGTATGGTGAATGTTCAGATTACTACAGACTGTCATGTTTAAGACATATTCTATTTTTGATGCATTGTTTGCTTGTTTTGATGAAACTATCCATTTCTATCAGTAGATTAAGCCATGGAAAAGTTATATTACCGTAGCTATAGTGCAAAAACAAAATATGGATTGGTTTGGAACAGTATTAGAGTAGTGATTTGCCTTATTATACTAACGGATCTTACCGAGTTTTCTGTTGAGTTTTGTGTGGATCAATTGTTCGCAGATCGAGGAGGTCTCGATGTGAGGAGAAGGAGGAGAGGCAAGAGCTCAAGCTTGGGTATGCCCAACGCACCCCAAGTAAATATTCAAGGAGACTCAAGCGTCTAAGCTTGGGGATGCCCTGGAAGGCATCCCATCTTTCTTCAACAAGTATCGATATGTTTTCAGATTCCTTTCGTTCATGCGATATGTGCAAATCTTGGAGCGTCTTTTGCATTAAGTTTTCACTTTTCTTTTATGCACCATGCTGGTATGAGATAGTCTTTGGTTGATTTATAGAATGCTCATTGAACTTCACTTATATCTTTTGAGTATGGCTTTATAGAATGCTTCATGTGCTTCACTTATATCATTTGAAGTTTGGATTGCCTGTTTCTCTTCACAAAACAGCCATTTATAGAATGCTCTTTTGCTTCACTTATATTTGTTAGAGCGTGGGCATATCTTTTTTAGAAAGAATTAAACTCTCTTGCTTCACTTATATCTATTTAGAGAGATGACAGGAATTGGTCATTCACATGGTTAGTCATAAAATCCTACATAAAACTTGTAAATCACTGAATATGATATATTTTGTTCCTTGCAATAGTTTTGCGATATAAAGGTGGTGATATTAGAGTCGTGCTAGTGGGTAGTTGAGAAATTGAGAAATACTTGTTCTGAGGTTTGCACGTCCCGTGGCATGCACGTATGGTAAAATTTATGTGACAAATTTGAAGCATGGGGTGTTCTTTGATTGCTTTCCTTATGAGTGACGGTCAGGGACGAGCGATGGTCTTTTCCTACCAATCTATCCCCCTAGGGGCATGCGTAGTAGTTCTTTGCTTCGAGGGCTAATAAACTTTGGCAATAAGTATATGAGTTCTTTATGACTAATGTTGAGTCCATGGATTATACGCACTCTCACCCTTCCATCATTGCTAGCCTCTTCTGTACCGTGCATTGCCCTTTCTCACCTCGAGAGTTGGTGCAAACTTCGCCAGTGCATCCAAACCCCGTGATACGATATGCTCTATCACACATAAACCTCCTTATATCTTGCTCAAAATAGCCACCATACCTACCTATAATGGCATTTCCATAGCCATTCCGAGATATATTGCCATGCAACTTCCATCATCATCATATACATGACTTGAGCATTTATTGTTATATTGCTTTGCATGATCGTAAGATAGCTAGCATGACATTTTCATGGCTTGTCTGTTTTTTGATGTCATTGCTACGCCCACATCCTGGTACGCCGCTGGAGGCATTCATATAGAGTCATATCTTTGTTCTAGTATTGAGTTGTAAGTAAATAAAAGTGTGATGATCATCATTATTAGAACATTGTTCCATTTGAGGTTATCAAAAGAAAAGAGGCCAAAGAAGCCCAAATTAAAAAAAAGAGGCCAAAGAAGCCCACCAAAACAAGAGGGAAAAAACAAACAGAAATGAGAGAAAAAGAAAGAATGGACAATGTTACTATCCTTTTACCACACTTGTGCTTCAAAGTAGCACCATGTTCTTCATATAGAGAGTCTCATTGAGTTATCACTTTCATATACTAGTGGGAATTTTCATTATAGAACTTGGCTTGTATATTCCGATGATGGCCTTCCTCAAATGCCCGAGGTCTTCATGAGCAAGCAAGTTGGATGCACAACCACTTAGTTTCAGTTTGAGCTTTCATACACTTATAGCTCTAGTGCATCTGTTGCATGGCAAGCCCTACTCCTCAGATTGACATCAATTGATGGGAATCTCCATAGCCCGTTGATTAGCGGCGTCAATGTGAGACTTTCTCCTTTTATGTCTTCTCCACACAAACTCCGCCATCATATTTTATTCCACCTATAGTGCTATGTCCATGGCTCATGCTCATGTATTGCGTGAGGGTTGAAAAGGCTAAAGCGCGTTAAAAAGTATGAACCAATTGCTCGGCTTTTCATCGGGGTTGTGCATGATGGGAGCATTTTGTGTGACGAAAATGAAGCATGGCCAAACTATATGATTTTGTAGGGATGAGCTTTCTTTGGTATGTTATTTTGAGAAGACATGATTGCTTTATTAGTATGCTCGAAGTATTATTGTCTTAATGTCAAATGATAGACTATTGCTTTGAATCGTTCGTGTCTTAATATTCATGCCATGATTAGATTACATGATCAATATTATGCTAGGTAGCATTTCACATCAAAAATTATCATTTTTATCATTTACCTACTCGAGGACGAGCAGGATTTAAGCTTGGGGATGCTGATACATCTCCGTCGTATCTATAATTTTTGATTACTCCATGCCAATATTATACAACTTTCATATACTTTTGGCAATTTTTTATACTATTTTTGGGACTAACATATTGATCCAGTGCCCAGTGCTAGTTCCTGTTTGTTGCATGTTTTTTGTTTCGCAGAAAATCCATATCAAATGGAGTCCAAACGGGATAAAACTGACGCAGATTCTTTTTGGAATATATATGATTTTTGGGAAGAAGAATCAATGCGAGACAGTACTCGAGGGGATCACGAGGCAGGGGGCGCGCCCCATGGGGGTCTGGTGCGCCCTGGGCCCTAGTGGCCACCCCGTAAGGCGGTTGGTGCCCATATTTCGCCGCAGGAAAGCTAATATCCGGATAGGGATCATGTCCAAAATTCAGCCCAACCGGAGTTACGAATCTCCGGGAATTTAAGAGACGGCGAAAGGGCAGAATCAGGGAACGCATAAACAGAGAGAGACAGAGAGACAGATCCAATCTCGGAGGGGCTCTCACCCGTCCCATGCCATGGAGGCCATGGACCAGAGGGGAGACCCTTCTCCCATCTAGGGAGAAGTTCAAGGAAGAAGAAGAAGAATAAGGGGGGCCCTCTCCCCCTCTCTCTCCCGGTGGCGCCGGAACGCCGCCGGGGCCATCATCATCACCACAATCTACACCAACAACTTCACCGCCATCATCACCAACTCTTCCCCCCCTCTATGCAGCGGTGTAACCCCTCTTTTACCCGCTGTAATCTCTACTTAAACATGGTGCTCAATGCTATATATTATTTCCCAATAATGTATGGCTATCCTATGATGTTTGAGTAGATCCGTTTTGTCCTATGGGTTAATTGATGATCATGATTAGTTTGAGTTGCATGTTTCATTATTGGTGCTGTCTTATGGTGCTCTCCGTGTCGCGCAAGCATGAGGGATCCCCACTGTAGGGTGTTGCAATACGTTCATGATTTGCTTATGGTGGGTGGCGTGAGTGACAGAAGCACATACCCGAGTAAGTAGGTTGTTTGCATATGGGAGTAAAGAGGACTTGATACTTTAATGCTATGGTTGGGTTTTACCTTAATGATCTTTAGTAGTTGTGGACACTTGCTAGAGTTCCAATCATAAGTGCATATGATCCAAGTAGAGAAAGTATGTTAGCTTATGCCTCTCCCTCAAATAAAATTGCAATAATGATTGTCGGTCTAGTTATCGATTGCCTAGGGACAAATAACTTTCTTGTGTGACAACAAGCTCTCTACTAAAACTAACTTAGTTGTGTCTTCATCTAAACAGCCCCTACTTTTTATTTACTCGCTCTTTATTATCTTACAAACCTATCCAACAACACCTACAAAGTACTTCTAGTTTCATACTTGTTCTACGTAAAGCGAATGTTAAGCGTGCGTAGAGTTGTATCGGTGGTCGCTAAAACTTGAGGGAATATTTGTTCTACCTTTAGCTCCTCGTTGGGTTCGACACTCTTACTTATCGAAAGAGGCTACAATTGATCCCCTATACTTGTGGGTTATCAAGACCGTTTTCTGGCGCCGTTGCCGGGGAGCAATAGCGTGGGGTGAATATTCTCGTGTGTGCTTGTTTGCTTTATCACTAAGTAATTTTTATTTGTTGTTCTTTGTTGTTTTCTATCTTTAGTTATGGGTAGGAAACGCAAAATACCAAAAATAGTTGTACCTACTGAACCAATGGTTGAAGAACCACTCAAAATCTATCACACTACTGAAGCTTTTTACTTGGATCATCTTCGATCCCTGTGTGCTCGTGCTGAAACCCCAACTAGCTTAGTTGAGGGTAAATCTTTTGATGGACATGCTTGTTATGTGCGACACCGCTTATCTCAAAAAGGGGAACTTTTACTGGATCAAATTCATCGTTTGTAATGCTATGCTTTGAGTTTATGTGAAATATATGATGTTACTTGTTGTTCTAAAAATCCTAAGAAACACCTTCCCTACCAATGTGAGTTTGGTGATAATGGAATCGTATCTTTGTATGCTAAGGGTGTTTATAATTACTATGATGTTCAACAAATTGAAGAATTTGTTGCTTTTAAGGGTGCTTATGAAATTTCTTCTTTGATTGAAAAGTACGATGCTACTCTTTACAAATTTAGAAATTTTGCCATACTTAAATATTGTTATGGTAATTATGCTTCTAATGCCTATATTAAACCATATATCGAGGACTCCTCCATTGTCCAAGAAGAGACTAATATTTTGCATGAGTCTATGGAAGAAGAAATTGATGAAATTGTGAGCTCATTGGATGAAAAAGATGATGAAGAGAGCGAAGAACAAAAGGAGGAAGATCGGATTAGCTACCCGTGCCCACCTTCTAATGAGAGTAACTCTCCAACTCATACATTATTTAATGTCCCTTCGTTCTTACCGAAGGATGATTGTTATGATCCCGTTGATTCTTTTGAAATGCCCCTTTTTGATGAAATAGATTCTTTCTATGCTTGTGGCCATGATGCCAATACGAATGATGCTTATGGTGATGAACTTGCTATAGTTATTATGTTAAACATGGAATTGTTGCTATTGCACCCACACATAATAGTCCTATTATATTTCTGAATTCTCCAAACTACGCTATATCGGAGAAGTTTGCTCCTATTAAGGATTATATTGATGGCTTGCATTTTACCGTTGCACATGATGATTTTGATTAATGTAATATGCATGTGCTTGCTGCTCCTACTTGCAATTATTATGAGAGAGGAACTACATCTCCACCTCTCTATGTTTCCAACACGATAAAATTGCAAGAAACTGTTTATACTATGCATTGGCCTTTACTATGGGTGCATGAATTGTTCTTTTATGACATGCCGATGCATGGGAAGAGAGCTAGAATTTGTCATTGCTTGATATATGTTGATGTGTGCTCACTACTAAATGCCAAATCATTGCTAATTCAAATTGGCTTTGATATACCTTGGGATCCGGGTGGATCCATTACTTGAGCACTATATGCCTAGCTTATTGGCTTTAAAGAAAGCACTGCCAGGGAGACAACCCGAAAGCTTTAGAGAGTCATTTATTTCTTTTGAGTGCTTTTATAAAGTTTAAAAACAAAAAAATAAAGAGGGGGACCTAAAACTTTTTCAAAAAGAAAAGCAAAAGTGAGAAAGACGAGCATTGTTAAAATGGGAGCTAGCCTTGAACTCTGTTCATGCCCATGGCAACTTTGTGACCCTTGATTACAAAAACTTTTCAACAAAAATAATTATCCCCTTGTTCAATTCCTTTGTATCATAAAAATAATGTGCCAAGATTTGCCTTTAGGATGTTTACATTGCTTGTTGGTTTGTGCGGTGCAGAACAGAAACTTTGACTGTAGAGCGCGATTTTATATTTTTTTTACTGGAACGTCAAACGGTTCTGAAACTTTTTACTCTGTATTTCTATACAAATTTTTTATTTTTCCCAAGTTTGGTAGAACTTTTTGAGTAACAGAGGTGTGGTGAATGTTCATATTACTACAGACTGTCCTGTTTAAGACAGATTCTATTTTGATACATTGTTTGCTTGTTTTGATGAAACTATCCATTTCTATCAGTGGATTAAGCCATGGAAAAGTTATATTACCCTAGCAACAGTGCAAAAAAATATGAATTGGTTTGCAACAGTATTAGAGTAGTTATTTGCCTTATTATACTAACGGATCTTACCGAGTTTTCTGTTGAGTTTTGTGTGGATGAAGTGTTCGCAGATCGAGGACGTCTCGATATGAGGAGAAGGAGGAGAGGCAAGAGCTCAAGCTTGGGTATACCCAAGGCAACCCAAGTAAATATTCAAGGAGACTCAAGCGTCTAAGCTTGGGGATGCCCCGGAAGGCATCCCATCTTTCTTCAACAAGTATCGATATGTTTTCGGATTTGTTTCGTTCATGCGATATGTGCAAATCTTGGAGCGTCTTTTGCATTTAGTTTTCAATTTTCTTTTATGCACCATGCTGGTATGAGATACTCTTTGGTTGATTTATAGAATTCTCATTGCACTTCACTTATTTGTTTTGAGTATGGCTTTATAGAATGCTTCATGTGCTTCACTTATATCATTTGAAGTGTGGATTGCCTGTTTCTCTTCACATAGAAAAACGCCATTTATAGAATGCTCTTTTGCTTAACTTATATTTGTTAGAGCGTGGGCATATCTTTTTTAGAAAGAATTAAACTATCTTACTTCACTTATATCTATTTAGAGAGATGACAGGAATTGGTCATTCACATGGTTAGTCATCAAAATCTTACATAAAACTTGTAGATCACTAAATATGATATGTTTGGTTCCTTGCAATAGTTTTGTGATATAAAGGTGGTGATATTAGAGTCGTGCTAGTGGGTAGTTGTGAAATTGAGAAATACTTGTTTTGAGGTTTGCAAGTCCCGTAGCATGCACGTATGGTAAAATTTGTGTGACAAATTTGAAGCATGGGGTGTTCTTTGAGTGCTTTCCTTATGAGTGGCGGTCGGGGACGAGCGATGGTCTTTTCCTACCAATCTATCCCCCTAGGGGCATGCGTAGTAGTACTTTGCTTCGAGGGATAATAAACTTGTGCAATAGTATATGCGTTCTTTATGACTAATGTTGAGTCCATGGATTATACGCACTCTCACCCTTCCATCATTGCTAGCCTCTTCTGTACCGTGCATTACCCTTTCTCACCTCGAGAGTTGGTGCAAACTTCGCCGGTGCATCCAAACCCCATGATACGATATGCTCTATCACACATAAACCTCCTTTTATCTTCCTGAAAACAGCCACCATACCTACCTATCATGGCATTTCCATAGCGATTCCGAGATATATTGCCATGCAACTTCCATCATCATCATATACATGACTTGAGAATTTATTTTCATATTGCTTTGCATGATCGTAAGGTAGCTAGCATGACATTTTCATGGCTTGTCTATTTTTTGATGTGATTGCTACGCTAGACCATTGCACATCCCGGTACACTGCCGGAGGCATTCATATAGAGTCATATCTTTGTTCTATTATCGAGTTGTAATATTGAGTTGTAAGTAAATAAAAGTGTGATGATCATCATTATTACAACATTGTCCCATGTGAGGTTATGAAAATAAAAGAGGCCAAAGAAGCCCACCAAAAAAAGAGGAAAAACCAACCAAAAAACAAAAAAAATGAGAGAAAAAGAGAGAAGGGACAATGTTACTATCCTTTTACCACACTTGTGCTTCAAAGTAGCACCATGTTCTTCATATAGAGAGTCTCATTTAGTTATCACTTTCATATACTAGTGGGAATTTTCATTATAGAACTTGGCTTGTATATTCCGATGATGGGCTTCCTCAAATGCCCGACCTCTTCATGAGCAAGCAAGTTGGATGCACAACCACTTAGTTTCAGTTTCAGCTTTCATATACTTATAGCTCTAGTGCATCCATTGCATGGCAATCCCTACTCCTCACATTAACATCAATTGATGGGCATCTCCATAGCCCATTGATTAGCCGCGTCGATGTGAGACTTTCTCCTTTTTTGTCTTCTCCACACAAACTCCACCATCATATTCTATTCCACCTATAGTGCTATGTCCATGGCTCATGCTCATGTATTGCGTGAGGGTTGAAAAGGCTGAAGCGTGTTAAAAAGTATGAACCAATTGCTTGGCTTGTCATCGGGGTTGTACATGATGGGAGCATTTTGTGTGACGAAAATGAAGCATGGCCAAACTATATGATTTTCTAGGGATGAGCTTTCTTTGGCTATGTTATTTTGAGAAGACATGATTGCTTTATTAGTATGCTCGAAGTATTATTGTCTTAATGTCAAATGATAGACTATTACTTTTCATCACTCCTGTCTTAATATTCATGCCATGATTAGATTACAAGATCAAGATTATGCTAGGTAGCATTCCACATCAAAAATTATCATTTTTATCATTTACCTACTCGAGGAAGAGAAGGAATTAAGCTTGGGGATGCTGATACTTCTCCATCGTATCTATAATTTTTGATTGTTCCATACCAATATTATACAACTTTCATATACTTTCGGCCACTTTTTATAGTATTTTTGGGACTAATATATTGATCCAGTGCCCAGTTCCAGTTCTTATTTGTTGCATGTTTTTTGTTTCGTAGAAAATCCATATCAAATGGGTCCAAACGGGATAAAACTGATGGAGATTTTTTTTGGAATATATGTGATTTTTGGGAAGAAGAATCAATGCAGGACGATGCTCGAGGGGGCACGAGGCAGGGGGCGTGCCCTAGGGGGTCAGGCATGCCCTGGGCCCTCGTGGCCCCCCCGTAATGCAGTTGGTGCCCTTCTTTTGCCGCAAGAAAGCTAATATCCGTATAGAGATCATGTCCAAAATTCAGCCCAATCTGAGTTACGGATCTCCAGGAATTTAAGAAACTATGAAGGGGCAGAATCAGGGAACGCAGAAACAGAGAGAGACAGAGAGACAGATCCAATCTCGGAGGGGCTCTTGCCCCTCCCATGCCATGGAGGCCATGGAACAGAGGGGGAACCCTTCTCCCATCTAGGGAGAAGGTCAAGGAAGAAGAATAATAAGGGGGGCCCTCTCCCCCTCTCTCCCGGTGGCACCGGAATGCCGCCGGGGCCATCATCATCACCGCAATCTACACCAACAACTTCACCGCCATCATCACCAACTTTCCCCCCCTCTATGCAGCGGTGTAACCCCCTCTTTTACCCGCTATAATCTCTACTTAAACATGGTGCTCAATGCTATATATTTTTTTCTGAATGATGTATGGCTATCCTATGATGTTTGAGTAGATCCGTTTTGTCCTATGGGTTAATTGATGATCGTGATTGGTTTGAGTTGCATGTTTTATTATTGGTTCTGTCCTATGGTGCTCTCCGTGTCACGCAAGCGTGAGGGATCCCCGATGTAGGGTGTTGCAATACGTTCATGATTTGCTTATTGTGGGTAGTGTAAGTGACAGAAGCACATACCCGAGTAAGTAGGTTGTTTGCATATGGGAGTAAAGAGAACTTGATACTTTAATGATATGGTTGGGTTTTACCTTAATGATCTTTAGTAGTTGCGGACTCTTGCTAGAGTTCCAATTATAAGTGCATATGATCCAAGTAGAGAAAGTATGTTAGCTTATGCCTCTCCCTCAAATAAAATTGCAATAACGATTACCAGTCTAGTTATCGATTGCCTAGGGTCAAATAAGTTTCTTGTGTGACAACAAGCTCTCTACTAAAACTAACTTAGTTGTGTCTTCATCTAAGCAGCCCCTACTTTTTATTTACTCGCTCTTTATTATCTTGCAAACCTATCCAACAACACCTAAAAAGTACTTCTAGTTTCATACTTGTTCTAGGTAAAGCGAACATTAAGCATGCGTAGAGTTGTATCGGTGGTCGATAAAACTTGAGGGAATATTTGTTCTACCTTTAGCTCCTCGTTGGGTTCGACACTCTTCCTTATCGAAAGAGGCTACAATTGATCCCCTGTAGTTGTGGGTTATCAGGCTTTATCTACTGAGGTGCTTGACCGGATGAACCAGAAACACAATCGCAGTAGTTCTCCCTTTACCACCTTAGCTGAACAAGCGGAACGTAAGGTAGCAACCATAGGAGCTGGGCAACCCAACTATTGATCAAAGACATGATTCGGAGCTGATGCATATAATGCATTGTGCGGGACACCTAAGTGTGCTCTAAAAGTATTCGGACTTCTTCTTTTTGAAAATATGTGTGGCTGAATAAAGCCTCTGGTATTGAAGTTGTACCAGAATGTATATGTGGCAATCTTAGCACAAAATAGTAATGCAGATTATGAAACAAACCAAGACCAAACGAGGGTTGGTAAAAAACTGTTTTCATTATAATCTGTTTGATACGTCAAGACGTGTTATTACAGATAGTGCCAAGGCTATTTTACATGCTGAAATTTGTACACAAGGGAAAGTTGTATACGGGGCCTAAAATGGTCTTAAAGGTCTTATTGATGCCCTGCCGCACGTCTGCACTGCTTTTGCCTTTGTGAAAAAGATTCCTTGAGAGGAGCGGTCCACACACATCTATGCGAAAACGGGCCCGGAAAGAGTCCTTGCGCGATCGTGGAGTAGCTAGGTTTTAATGCACCTATGGTATGAAAAAAAGATCAAAGGGGAAAAGGTCAAGGTTAGATTGGGTCGAGCGGCACTATAGACCTATCTGTATTGTGCCTCTGTCGTTTCCCAGGGTATTTCGAGTGCGTAATTATGCACACGCGGTACATATGCCACGGATGTGTGTGGCGATCGATGGAGGCGAAACTGCTAGTCTAGCTTTGGAGTCACCGAGTTGTCATTATGCAGGGTAGACCGGACGCGTTTAACAGTGTCCAGGGGCTTGATGGCCGGTGAGGTGTTCGACCTAAGGAGGCTGCTCTGCACTTCAGCCGCAAGGGCCGCGGTATGCTCCTCAGTGCGGACGGAGCGCTCCGTGTTTCCATTGACTGTGATAACACGGTGGGGTCCAGGCATTTTGAGCTTTAAGTAAGCATAATGTGGGACTGCATTGAAGCGAGCGAAGGCGGTTCATCCGAGCAGTGCATGATAACCACTGCGGAAGGGGACGATGTTGAAGATCAAGTCTTTGCTTCGAAAGTTATCCAGTGAACCGAAGACTACTTCCAATGTTATTGAGCCCGTGCAGTGGGCTTCTACACCGGGTATCACTCCTTTAAAGGTGGTGTTAGTAGGCTTGATTCTTGAGGGGTCAATACCCATTTTGCGGACCGTGTCTTCATAAATCAAGTTTATACTGTTGCCACCGTCCATGAGGACTATGGTGAGATGGAATCCATCGATGATTGGATCAAGGACCAAGGCTGCCGAACCTCCATGATGGATACTGGTCGGGTGGTCCTTATGATCGAAGGTGATCAGACAAGCTGACCAGGGGTTGAATTTTGGGGCGATTGGTGCTACGGTGTAGACGTCCCTGAGTGCGCGCTTGCGCTCCCTCTTGGGGATATGAGTGACATATATCATATTCACTGTTTTAACTTCAGGGGGAATTTCTTCTGTCCCCCTGTGTTCGGTGGGCGGGGCTCATCATCGTCCTCGCTTGGCAGCCCTTTCCCTTGTGTTCGGTATTTAACTTCCCGGCCTGTTTAAAGACCCAACAATTTCTGTTGGAGTGGTTTGCAGGTTTGTCGGGGGTACCATGAATCTGGCAAGGCCGATCAAGTATCTTGTATAAATTGGATGGGTTATCCCTGTTTCCTTTGAATGGTTTCTTCCGCTGGCCGGGTTTAGAGCCACTGAACCCAGCGTTGCCCAACGTGTCTTCAGTATCTTCATTGTTGCTTCGGCGCTTGTGTATGTTGCGTCATGGCCTGTCATTGCCTTCTCTGGCTTCGGAGGTACCAGGGTCACTGGTACTATTGCTTCTACAAGCTAACCAGCTGTCTTCTCCCTCACAAAAGCGGGTCATGAGTGCGGTAAGAGCTGCCATGGACTTTGGCTTTTCTTGGTCGAGGTGTCGGGCGAGCCATTCTTTGTGGAAACTATGTTTAGAGGCCGCGAGGGCTTCGGCATCCGGATAATCGACGATTTGGTTCTTTTTAATTAAGAACCTAGTCCAGAGTTTGCGGGTTGACTCTCCGGGTTGCTGGACTATATGACTAAGGTCATCAGCGTCCGGAGGCCGGACATAGGTACCTTGAAAGTTGTCCCTAAAGGCATCCTCCAGGTCTTCCCAGCTACCAATGGAGTTCTTTGGGAGGTTGTTTAACCAGTGTCGTGCTGGTCCTTTCAGCTTTAAGGGGAGGTATTTTATGGCGTGGAGATCGTCGTCGCGAGCCATGTGAATATGGAGAAGAAAGTCTTCAATCCATACTGCGGGATCAGTCGTTCCATCATATGCTTCAATGTTTAGGGGTTTAAACCCTTCTGGGAAGTGGTGCTAAATTACCTCATTGGTAAAGCATAAGGGGTGTGCGGCGCCTCTATATCGGGCAACGTCATGGCGGAGTTCGGATGACATCCGTATTCGGTTTTCGTCCTGGGTGAGGTTATGCCTGTCGCTCCAGGCTTGATGGGCGTCGTCTCGTGTTGGGGCACGCCCCCTTGATCCATAGATTGATCTCGCCTGACCGGCTCTATTGTCCAGGTCCTGGCATAAGTCGTAGGTATAGCCCGGAGCAGTTACCTCTTTGCCTCGACGGTGAGGAGGTAGGGGTTGGTGTTCGGCATAAGTAACCACTTTATCTCGCCCACGTGGTGGTCGATCTGGTTCATCAGCACGGTCATATCTCGACGGTATTGGCTCAAGGGCCTTGTCGTCGAATTGTGGTAGTAGCTGATGCTTCGGATAACTCTTTGTTGGGCGCTCGAGGCCGTATTCTTCAGCAGCTAGGACTTGGGTCCATCTGTCATTGAGGGTATCCTGTTTGGCTTGGAGCTGTTGTTGCTTCTTCTTTAGGCTTTGCGCGGTTGCGATTAGCTGACGCTTAAAGCGCTCTTGCTCGAGGGGTTCCTCTAGCACGATGAAGTCTTCGCGGTAGATAGTTACTATCTTCCGAGTCCTTGTTCCCGACCGGCTCATCGGGGTTGCTTATCCCTCCTCCCATTCATCCTGCTTAGATGCAGGCTCGACCGGGTCTTCGGGATTTTTGGCATCGCCGGGGGTGTTATTGTCTCTAGTGCCGGTGTCGCTTTCCTTCTCGCGACGTGATTTTGAGTGGTGCCTCTGACGTCGACGCTTTGGTGGTGCCTCAGCGGGCTTGTCTTCGATCGGATCTTTCCTGCCTTCGCCGTTGTCCTCTTTGGGTGTATCCACCATGTTCACATCATATGTGGAGGTAGTCGTCCAGCGCCCGATGAATGTCGGGTCTTGGCTTTGTTTGTCTCCAGCATCACCGTCCATACCGTCGATGTCTTTAGAGGCGTAATCTAGCATGTCAGTCAAATCCTCGACGGTGGCTATTAAGTGGGTGGTGGTTGGGATGTAAAATCCCTCGCTCTTAGCCCCTAGTCCGGGATGGGCGTAGTTCGGAGGCAATATTTCTGTAATGGCGAGGGATCGCATTAAGTCCATGGCCTTGTTTAGGAGCGAAGGCCGGACAGGGGACCGAGGACCTGCAGGGCTATGCATGGCAGATTCTGCCAGACTGTGCTCACTAGATGCAGACCTTGATAGTTTGGAGTTTGCATCTTGAAGCGGGTTCGGCTACCCAATGACAGGGAGGGTCCTGCTTGATTCCAGGCCCGTCGAAGACATGGTTGCCTCCAGGTCTCCGGAGAAAAGTTCCATAGTAGGAGAAAGTCCGCTGGGTTTCAGATACCCATCTTCGGATGAAGTAGTCTGCCCTAGATCTAAGGCCAGGGCAGGGATGACAGTTGCTCCTTGAGTGGTGCATGATGGCGGGTCCGATGGGTTTTCCTCTTGGAGCAGAGGAACAGTGGTCGAGGTCGTGAACCCTTCAAAGATCAAGTCTCCTCAGATGTTGGTGATGTAATTCAGGCTCCCGAATCTGATATGATGACCAGGGGCATATTTGTCCATCTATTCGAGGTGACCAATTGAATTGGCACGCAGAGCGAAGCCACCAAACACAAAAAGTTGACCGGGGAGGAAGGTTTCCCTGGAAATAGCATCGTTGTTGATGACTGAACGAGCCATTGAACCTTCTGCCGACGACATAGTGGAACTTTCAATGAAAGCACCAATGTCGGTGTCAAAACCGCCCGATCTCAGGTAGGGGGTCCCGAACTGTGCGTCTGAGGATCAAAGGTAGCAGGAGACAAAGGGGACATGATGTTTACCCAGGTTTGGGCCCTCTTAATGGAGGTAAAACCCTACTTCCTGCTTGATTGAGTTTGATGAGTATAAGGGTTACAAGAGTTGATCTACCTCGAGATTTTAATGGCAAAACCCTAGATGTCTAGCCTATGCGAATTCCGATAGCCTCTACGGACTAAAAGCCTTCAGTTTATATAGACACCGGAGGAGCCTAGGGTTGTACAGAGTCGGTTTACAAAGGAAGGAAACTATACATCCGGACACCAATCTTGCCATCCACACAAAGGAGAGTCCCATCCGGACACAAGGGAAGGCCTTCCACTTTATATCATCACGGCCCATCAGTCCGTCCCACAACACACCGGCCAGACACCCGAGGACCCCTTAATCTAGGACTCCCTCAGCAGTAGCGGGCGGCGCGAGTAGCAATGATGTCTAGCGATGCAAGCAGCTGCGCGGCAAGTAGCAATGGCCGCAAGCAACAACAGCACAGCCGTCCACCACCATTGCCCGCCCCGCCCTGGCCACAAGGACCCGATTGATTTTATCCAAAAAATTGCAAGAACCCGATTGATTTTGTTTTGAAAGTTGCAGGGACCTGATTGCTTTCTCTAAATAAGTTACATGTCCCACCCTTAAGTGTCAGACATATTGAGGGTAAAAATGTCTAGAAAACGGTTTGGAGACGGTCAAAGACCTTTGACCCGATGGAAACGATGTGTAGGGGTATTTCCATAACGCCATCTAACAGAAGATGGGTATAGTCGAGCACTATTTTCTTAGGGGTAAAGATGAGCTCCGGAAAAAGTCAGGAGGAAATGGAATTGGCCCTTGGCATTTTTATTCTAAGACATGATTGTCTGTTAGAATGCACTAGTACAGCGGGCTCCTAAACAAACGGTTTTTAACCCCTTTCCACGACAGCATTTGGAACCGTCGCCAAGTGAGTGTGGGCGATAGGGGGTCCTTCCCACACGACCCAGAAACTGTCCGGGATATGCCCTCCTGGCACACACGTTCGGCAAAATGAGGTCGTGTGCGACTGGCGAGCGCTCAAATACGGAAATACGTACAGTAGAGCTAAAAATACAATTATATGGCGAAATTGTTTCCGGACGCAAGTACATCCCACACAGTCAGTCCCCGCTAAATGTTTCCGTTTGTATGTACATCCCACATAGTCACTCCAAGGAAAACCTTTCCGTTCACAGGTACATCACACACCATTTTTCCCGTTAAATAGCTTGCGTTATTGAATATATCACACATGGTCTGTGGAAGAAACTGTGTGGCAAAGGCTGTCCATCAAAAGAGTTTTCATGTGGTAAATGTTTGCGCAAGGTGGCCTAACACAAACAATTTTCAAGAGAAAGTCATGTGTGATTGTTCATTGGTCCAACACGGTTTATTCCTAGAAACTGTGTGCGTTTCCTGAGGTCATCGCCGACGGTATTGTTTCAACAACCGTTTGCAATAGCAAAACCCAATTAGTAGCCTAATTATCCAATTATTCATAATCCATTTATTAATCTAATTGACAGTTCATATTAAGCACACAATATATTTCATTTTCATAATTGAAATACATCAGAGTACAACATCATATAGCTTCAGCACTCAGCTACCCCATTACACAACTACACCAGGACCAAGTTTCACATGAAACATCTATAACCTGTCGAAATTAGCATCATAGATGGTACATAGACAGATGTATCTCATCTGGAAAACTACTGAAGCAGAAGGCGAATATTGAGCCTTCATTGATGTTGAAGCTCTTTGTAACTTTAGGCCAGTACCTGTGGATGATTGACCATCCATCCTTTGTCCTCTTCAAGTACACTTCAATATTGAACCGTGGGTGTTGTATGAATACCTTCCTCGCCTCCTGACCATACAGGTGGTTTGAGAGGTAATCATCAGTGAACTGCTTTGGAAAGGCCTGAAAACAAGGATGTGCATAAATATCTTCTATATATTGGAAATGGGGCAAAGGAATAAAAAAGACAAGGTATAATAGTTAGTACCATCATGTAGTGAACTGATGTCTTCTTCATTATGCAGACAAAGATCTTGTTGTTTTTTGTCGCTAATTTCTTTATCCTAACAATATTTCTGAGTTTCTTGAATTGAGTGATATTTATGGACAACTTATTTCCCCATATGCAAAAAGGGTCGAACAGTGGGTCAAAACCTCTGACAGCAGGACCTACATGTGCAAGACCGAATTGTTAAAAACCTAAATATTAGAATGGTTCCTGCAATTGCACAATAATGTTCTATTAGACAATGGACCATGCACGTGCTAACCTCGATTGTAAACCTCAGTGCTTCCCATTGTTTCCCTGCAACACATATAAGGTAGTTAGTCATCAGGTTAAGTAAGGGTTCGCATGCTATTAGTAAAATATGTTGATGAAAAATAATCACATTGCAAATTCATCAGATTAATTGAAGCCCCATGGTAAAGCCATTTATCCAAACCAAGCATGATTAAGAACTAGGAAATATAGCACTTGTATATGTTTCTCATGTATTAAGTGCAGCCAAATTCGATTTATTCCTCACATGCACAACAATACAAAATTCTACCCACGACAATTGGACATCGCATTGCAGAATTGAGCCAAGCAGTTAACTAAACACCACAACAAATGAACCAAACATTAACTGAGCACCACATTGCACAATATAACATACTCCTAATAGAAGATTAGACAGTTAACCAAACAGTTAACTACAGCTAATTGTAGCAATTGTATTTGTTTCTCATGTATTTACTACAGTCAAATTCAATTTATTCCTCACATGGTATACAATAACAGAATGCACCCACAATTTTGTAAAGATAAATTTGATTTATTTCTCACATGGAAGACAATACAAAATTTCAGCCTGAAGAATTGAACATCACATTTCCAGAATTGAACCAAACAGTTAACTGAAGATGACAACTAATTAACAAAACAGTTAATAAGTGAGCACCACACTACACGACATATAGAACATATACACTAGAGCAACAGATTGCATGGTAAAATTAGATAGCACAATTCACTAGAATTTAGGAAGGAAAGGCAGGAGCAGCACACGCAACGGTTAAACTGAGCATGCTTAACCGGCATAGCTAGCAAATGGCAAGGTGCTCCTTGAAGATCTGGGGGTCGGCACGAATGGCAGCCGACGTGACCTCATCCATGTGTGCGGCCGTGATTTGCTTCTCCGCTGTGAAATGCTCCTTGAGGTCCTGGCTATAGTATGTGCACCATGTCTTAGGCCGGCACTTATTTGGTGGAGGGGTCGGTGATTTGGGTGGAAGGTGTCGTGCTCGCGCCGGTGGTAGGGGCATGTGGGATGTGGAAGGAGGAGGAGGATGGGGGTCTGGTGTGGATTACCTGCCTGGATAGGCGAGGCCAAGGAGTGTGAAGGAGGGTCGCCAGCGAGGAGGCGGCCGCGCTGCAAGCAAGGAGTGAAGGTTTCAACTTGGAAAGGAAGGCGGAAAGAGGGGAATGTGGATTTTGGTAAGGGGTAGGGGGCGGGGAGGTAGATATTTCTGTGGAAGCCGAAAATTTGGAGTCGCTTCAGCCAAAAAACTGGTGCGCAAAGTGTCATCAGACACGGTCCCCTATTCAGACATAGTCCGAAGATATTTTCTGCTGCATCTCACATGGTCGGTTATAGTTAACTGTGTGGGATCTACTTGATTTTTCGTCTTGATTTGAATTACATAATAGGGTCGAAGTGGCCATGGACGGTGTTTGAATTGCTAGACCTTTTATCTGAAGTAACCATAAAATAATTGGAATTATTTAGGGTTCGTTTGGACATTTTTATGCATCAAGTGAGTTTTCAATGCATTTATGTGCATAATTCAAATTTGAACTACATGCACATGCTCTAGTGCATATTAATTCTTTGAAAAATCAAAACTTTGTCCTTGGGTGCATGCTTAGGTCCCATGCAAGAAATGGGAATGAATTTCAAACACCATGGCACCGTTCATTGCCGGTAAAACATTGAGATGCCTGGTTCTTAAATTCTAGTAAATCCAAAACTCGTCTGAAATTCATGAAACTTGGCATGCTATCATGGAGCGGCATTAACATGCCGTGGTAAAAATTTTGTCCCATTTGGGGCAGGTTTGGGTATATGCTTCTCACAAACCGGAGGTTCTCACAACAAGATGATGGTTTTCGGTAGGGAACGTCCCACCTTTGGGGACGAAACGATATCCATTGCCTCTTATTGCTTTCAAAAAAATTTCTCGTGTTAACATAGAACAACAGGAGTGTTGTGTGAATTTTTGTGATTTTTCGGGGTTCGTTTGGACATTTTTATGCATTAAGTGAGTTTTCAATGCATTTATGTGCATAATTCAAATTTGAATTACATGCACATGCTCCAGCGCACATAAATTGGTTGAAAAAACAAATATGTGTCCTTGGGTGCATGCTTAGGTCCCATGCAAGAAATGGGAACGAATTTCAAACACCAGGGCACCGTTGATTGCCGACAAAACATTGAGATGCTTGGTTTTTAAATTCTTGTAAATCCAAAACTCGTCTGAAATTCATGAAACTTGGCATGCTATCATGGAGTGGCATCAACATGTCGTGGTCAAAAATTCCCATTTGGGGCAGGTTTGGTATATGCTTCGCACAAACCGGAGTTTCTCACAACAAGCATGATGGTTTTCGGTAGGGAACGTCCTACCTTTGGGGACGAAACGATATCTGTTGCCTCTTATTGCTTTCAAAAAAATTTCTCGTGACAACATAGAACAACAAGAGTGTTGTTTAAATTTTTGTGATTTTCCGGGGTTCGTTTGGACATTTTTATGCATTAAGTGAGTTTTCAATGCATTTATGTGCATAATTCAAATTTGAACTGCATGCACATGCTCCAGTGCATATAAATTGGTTGAAAAATAAAATATGTGTCCTTGGGTGCATGCTTAGGTCCCATGCAAGAAATAGGAATAAATTTCAAACACCAGGGAACCGTTGACTGCCGGCAAAACATTGAGATGCCTGGTTTTTTAATTCTAGTAAATCCAAAACTCGTCTGAAATTCATGAAACTTGGCATGCTATCATGGAGCGGCATCAGCATGTCGTGGTACAAATTTTGTCCCATTTGGGGAAGGTTTTGGTATATGCTTCTCACAAACTGGAGCTTCTCACAACACGCATGATGGTTTTCGGTAGGGAACGTCCCACCTTTGGGGACGAAACGATATCCATTGCCTGTTATTTCTTTAAACTTTTTTCTCGTGTCAACATAGAACAACACGAGTGTTCTGTGAATTTTTGTGATTTTTCGGGGTTCATTTGGACATTTTTATGCATTAACTGAGTTTTCAATGCATTTATGTGCATAACTCAAATTTGAACTACATGCACATGCACATGCTCTAGTGCATATAAATTGGTTGAAAAAACAAATCTGTGTCCTTGGGTGCATGCTTAGCTCCCATGCAAGAAATGGGAATGAATTTCAAACACTAGGGCCTCGTTGATTGCCGGCAAAACATTTAGATGCCTGGTTTTCAAATTCTACTAAATCCAAAACTCGTCTGAAATTCATGAAACTTGGCATGCTATCATGGAGCGGCATCAACATGCCGTGGTACAAATTTTGTCCCATTTGGGGTAGGTTTGGGTATATGCTTCTCACAAACCGGAGCTTCTCACAACAGGCATGATGGTTTTCAGTAGGGAACGTCCCACCTTTGGGGACGAAACGATATACATTGCCTCTTATTGCTTTCAATTTCTTTTCTCGTGTCAACATAGAACAACAGGAGTGTTGTGTGAATTTTTGTGATTTTTCGAGGTTCATTTGGACATTTTTATGCATTAACTGAGTTTTCAATGCATTTATGTGCACAATTCAAATTTGAACTACATGCACATGCTCCAATGCATATAAATTGGTTGAAAAATCAAATATGTCTCCTTGGGTGCATGCTTAGGTCCCATGCAAGAAATGGGAATGAATTTCAAACACCAGGGCACCGTTGATTGCCGGCAAAACATTGAGATGCCTGGTTTTTAAATTATAGTAAATCCAAAATTCTGTTAACCATTCACGTGATGCCATGTGTCTTGGTTTTAATGCCTGTAGGAGGTGCCATGCGGACAACTGCTTGACCTTGACTGAACAGGAGGCGTGCGAGCACCGTCCAGTGCGTAGGCTGACCGAGAGGCGTGCAAGCTATCCTCGAGTGCGCAGGCTCACCGGGAAGCGTGCGAGCTGTATGCTGCACAGGCTCACTGGGAAGCGAGCCCTTTGACTTCCACGGCCGCCCGCCTTGCTCGCATCCTCTCCATTAATGGCGCCCAAGCCACAGTTTAATTCGCTTTTTAAATATAAAACACTCGTCACAAACGTTTTAGTTAGAACACCTGTATGCAAACCGACAGCTTCCCCAGGAAGCCAAGAGAAAATGTGATGAGCAGGATTTCTGCAGCTCTTGATCGCAAATGATTTATATAGAACACCGGTATGCAAAGTGAGAATAGCGCAGGATTTGTACATCCCTTCAACACAAACGGTTGTTTTGGATGACCTGTGTGCAACCACGTACAAACAATTTGGTAAGATCTGCATCTGTCATATTGGGTATGTTGCCATTTGTCTAACTGGAAATATTTACATTTGTTGATCTAGTAACGTTGCCATTTGTTAATCCTTGTAACACTGCGATTTGTCAAAATATGCAGCTAGAAATCATTAGCACTATGTAATTTTTGCAACTAAGATTCAGTAATTAAGCATAGGTTTCATTCATAGATTAAGTAGTCGTTCTTAATTTATACAAATAGTTCAACTCGACAGCTGAACCGACCAAACTTCTCCCCAATTGTTGCCAACGACATACTGAAATAGCTAGTTCAACTATATATACTAGCTAATTTTAAGTACGTTGTACAGTTCAACCACACATCTATAGTCAGATGAACTGAACAAAATAGCCCCTAAATACTACTACTACCACGGAGGGGCTTTGTGCTACCTCCGGCAGCCTCTCCTCTGTCGAGCATGCTCAGTAAGAGGCAGAGGAGGAGGAGGAGCCTACCGATGAGCTGGACAAATGCAATACGGTGTCTTCCACTGCTACACGTTCAGCGACGCTCGCCAGCTCGAACGCCCACTGCCTCTCCAGATGATCCCTCTCGAAGCGGTCGGACTACTTGTAGATCTCCTGATTCCTCGCCTCTGCATCGGTGTGTACTATGGCCACGGCTGCGGTAAGGCTCTTTGCATGCTCGACGAGGCGCTCCTCCTCCTCCCGCAGGAACTCGATGTAGCGCGCAAGGTCGCTAACGCACGTGCGGGCATCCACCTCTCCTCCCTCCTTCAGGCGGCAGTGGTGGAGCGGGTGATGATCTCGGTGGTCGAGGGTGGGCTGGCGGCCACGATGGCCGATGATGGGGTGGCGACCACGACCACCACCTCCCGCCTTCGGGCCGTGGTGGCGGAGCGGGTGATGGCCACGGTGTATGGCAGTGGGGTGGCGGCCACGATAGCCACCTCCTGCCTTCGGGCCACGGCGGCGGGGCGGGAGATGGCCCTGGCTTTTGATAGTCGTGTAGCGGCAACGGCGGCTGGCAACAGCTGTCAACAAGCAGCGGCGGCGGAGCGTGTGGTGGGTGTTCCGCGCACACCCAACAGGGACGCCACACGCACTACACTACGCCGCCGCTACGGTGTAGCCTCCCAACTGGAGCTATCCTCTGATGATGGCGGAGTGGCTAAGCGACGATGACGGACCGGTGCCATTGGTGATTGTGGGAGAAGCAGACGAGATAAGCTACAGGGAGGGAGGGGAAAATGCGACGCAGGACTTGCCGGCCGTGAGGGTTTTTATAGCAGGCCGGCAAGTATTGGGATTTTGGGGGATTTCACCGAGTCAGGCAGGAAGCTTGCATGGAAACTTGCGAGGTTGTGTGGGAACGGGCTCACCGACGATTCATTGGCGCCACCGTTTGGCCAAAAGAACGCCCCCGCGCACTGCGCCAGCTTGCGTTGTAAGTCGTCTGCGGCAGCAGGGTGACAAGACGTGCGAGAGCAGGATGAGAGGACACGTACACATACAGTTAATAAAAAACCGTTTGCGATTTAATTACCTGCTATACCCCTGTCCTGGTTTATAAGTAGGATTTAACTAATAAAATACGAATGCATGTCGCCATAGATTATATCGTTGGAGTCGTATTTGAACATAGTTTCCAGCTATACAATTTTTGTAAAATGCATTAACACTTTTTTGGTTAAAATTAAGGTTATACACTAGCAAGCGTTTGCCCGCAACACACACGGCTTATTCCATCACAAACAGCTCTGATGGATCAACTGTATGCCACGTATCGCACACGCAACTCTAATCTGATTCGTGCTTGATGTCTCCGACATATCTTGCACAGTTCGTTTTATTTGCCACGTATCATTGTGTCGTCCTCTGCTCGTGTCCCTCGGCAAGCTCTACTCTCTGTTAGGTGCCGCAGCGCGCTGTGCTCGCCGTTGGCACGCTCTGCTCGCGTTCGTCGGCGCGCTCGGCTTGTGGACAGCATTTCCTTGAGGCAACCGCGGAGCGCTCTGCTTGCATCCCTCCGCACGTGCTCTTCAAGCGGTTGGGCGTGCGCATGATCACGTTGGGGGCCCCATATGCATGATGTTGCGCCGCGCGCGTTGCCGCCCGATGTAGTTACGTGCGGCACGATGGAGTTACATGCTGCAAATTAGAACTGCCATCCGGGCCTGCCGATATTCCTGGCCGTCCGGCTTCCCCTTTAATTCCCGCGGCCATTATAACCTTAGTCTCTTCAACCTTTCGATCGCGCCCCACAACACAACAAGCACACCCACGATGACACATAGAGAAGGGAAGTCCGGCGGCGCTCCAATGGAGTTTGGCGAGCATAGAGTGGAGACCCACGCGAGGGAGATGGATCTCTCGGTGGTGTACACCATCGACCCGGCCGTGGTGGACGACTACATCAACAGCGTTGAGTAGTTGCTTGCTGGAGACAAGTACAAGGTGGTCGGCATCGACCTCGAGTACACCGCTGGTCGTCCCGGCATAGACCAGAAGGTTGTCGTTGCCCAGTTGTGCGTGCGCCATCATGTCCTCATCTACCACTACTGCATGGCCACAGAGCCTTGCGACCGTTTCAACAGGTTTGTCAACAGCACCGACTACAAGTTCGCCACGGTGGATACCAAAGACGATGTAAAAGCACTCAGTGTTACGGGCTTGGCCTGCAAGAACCTTGTCGAAATTCGTGACCACTACAGGGTCTGGGGCAGCACGAAGCAGGACTCCCTGGTCGAACTCGCCTTGGCCATCATCGACCCCTACTACGAAAAGATGAAGCAGGATGCCCAGAGAACAAGTCTCGTATCCTAGCACAAGGCCTGGATGTGGCAACTGGATGAACCTCACCTCAGGTTCACGGCCAAGAGCGTATACACATGCTACGAGATGCACAGGCGGATCGTTGACATGAGGAAGTTCCTCATTACCAAATCGATGAGCCCGGGTCGAGCCACAAGCAGAGCAAGCGTCACAAGAAGTAGATGATGATCAGATGATCGTTTATGCTAGTTAATCATGCATGTAATATATAGTTTACTTTATTAGTGTGTGTGGAAATGTCATATGTGTAGTAGCCACCTATGTAATTATGCATGTAATAGTTTACTTTGGTGTGTGCAAATGCCATGGTTGTAGTAGCCACCTATGTAAGTGGATGTTTAATTTGGTTATGCAAGCATGTCCTTATAAGTGTGTGTGTGTGTGTGTGTGTGTGTGTGTTGTCATTCTGTATGCAATCCCATCAGACAACACACATGTCTTATTAGCAGCAACCGTCTGTGTTATTATCGGTCTTCACACACATTTCTGGTTACAGACCTATTTGCCGCATATCACACACATCTTGTTAAGTTGAACTATTTCTTTTCTCATGTCTGAACGCAAACAGTTCATCTGAGTGAACCGCATGCCGTATATCGCACACACCTTCATCTGGCTACCCGTTTCATTTCTGTTGCCTAATCACAAACAGTTCATCTGAGTGAACCGTATGATGTGTATCGCACACGCCTTCATCTGGCTGCCCGTTTCTTTTGTTCCTCCTCATCGCAAATAGTTAATTGAACTGAACCGTACGCCCTTCATCGCACACACAACTAAAACCTGAACCGTGTTTGATGCATCCATCATCGCAAATGTTTTACACATTTCTGACGGTTTTCATACAGCACCGTTTGCGATTATTGCATCGCACACAGTTTCTTGAAGGGTCTCTGATCGTGGTGTCGTGTTAGCAGCATCCTATAGTAGTGATGCCTGAGTATTGATGTCTATATGTCAAATTATAGAATATTGCTTTGAATCATTTGTATCAAAATATCCATACCATAAAAGAAAGATTACATGATGAACATGTTAGGTAGCATTCCACATCAAAAAAATTGTTTATATCATTTACCTACTCGTGGAAGAACATGAATTAAGCTTGGGGATGCTTGATACGTCTCCAATGTATCTATAATTTTTTATTGTTCCATGCTATTACAGTATTAATCTTGGATGTTCTATATGCAATTATATATCATCTTTTGGGAGCAACCTATTGACCTAGTGCCAAGTGCCAATTGTTGTTTTTTTGCCTATTTTTGGTTTTCCAGGAAATTAGTACCAAACGAAGTCCAAACGCTACAAAAAAATTGGCGATTTTCTCTGGACAAGAGAGGCCATGGAAGCTTCAGGAGGAGACCAGAAGGCGAACAAGGAGAATACAAGGCAACAGGGTGTGCCATGATGCCTTGTGGGGCCCTCATGGCTCCATGTGACCTAATCCCACCTTTATAAATTATCTAAAATCGGGAAACCAACATAGAGCCACCCAAAATACGTTTTGCACCACTACAAGTTTCTGTTCTTCTGTGATCCCATCTGGAGGCCTTTTCCGGTACTCTGCCAGGGGGGGAATCGATCATGGAGGGCTTCTACATCAACCTTGCAGCCCTTTTGATTATGTGTGAGTAGTTTACCACAGACCTACGAGTCCATAGCTAGTAGCTAGATGGCTTCTTTCTCTTTTTGATCTTCAATACAATGTTCTCATCTACCACTACTGCAATGATGAGAACTTCAATACAATGTAAAACAACCTTGATAATGATGCCACCCAAAATCTTGGCTGTGATAATTAGTGGTAGATCTTCAATACAATGTTCTCATCTACTAGTAGCTAGTAATCTTGGTTGTAATTTTGGAAATCTATTCGATGTAATCTTGTTAGCACCACCTAAACACATAAACAGAGGAAACGGAGGTCGACGGTAGCCCGTGGAGGCTGGAGGAGGTCGACGGTGGAGATGAACAGTATCCCGTGGAGTCCCATTTTGCGGTACGCCACACCCCTCCCGATGAACAGGACCCCCATTTCGACCGTAGGAGGTCCGTTTCGCGGTGCACCACACCCCTCCCGATCAACAGGACCCCTGTTTCGACCATAGGAGGTCCGTTTCCTCCGTTATGCGGTACGCCACACCCCTCCCGATCAACAGGACTCCCGTTTCGACTGTAGGAGGTCCGTTTCCTCCGTTCTATGGTACGCTAGGCCTCGTTTCCATCGCCTGTTCCGTCCAAGCCCTCCTGATGAACACGACCATGCATTCCGTTCTGACCCAGCCGGTTGGCTCCCACGCGTTCCGTTGCCTCCCCATGAACACGACGCATTCTGTTGCCTCCCCATGAACACGACTCATTCCGTTGCCTCCCCATGAACACGACGACGACGTTGTTTCTCCGTTCCGACCTAGCCATGTACACGAGCCCTCGCCGTACGTATGCGCAAGTAGGTGTTCGAGACCCCGCCCGTATGTACACATACGTGGCTGTATTTTCTTTCTTGCACCCTGTCCGATGTACGTACGTGTACATGCTACGTGCGCACCTCTACTACGACAGATGCACGCCTCTACATCCACCAGTATATATGTACGTACACGTTTGCGACCAGAATGACAATGCTACGTACGCTTTGACCAGGTGGGTCCCGACTATCAGGCACTTCCTTGTGTGCAAAGATGTAGCTGGTGGGTCCTAGCAGTCAGGGGGGCGAATCATTTTTTTTGGCCGGACGCACTTCCTTGCGTGCGAAGATGTAGATGGTGGGTCCCAGCAGTCAGGGGGCGAATCGCTTTTTTTGGCCCGGACACACTTCCTTGCATGCGAAGATGTAGCTGGTGGGTCCCAGCAGTCAGGGGGAAACATTTTTTTCACGAAATACAGTGGCCCGTCCGGTGGATCCCAGCTGTCAGGTGGAGGAATTATTATTTTTCACGTAATAAGGACGCACTTCCTTGCTGCGGCCGTGGACCCAGCTGTCAGCCTCTCCACGTACAGTCCACGTCTGATGGAAGTCGTTCCTTGACCACGTTGACCATGCCGCACCGAGAGCACCAGGGCGGTGGACGACGGCGAGGCCTAGGAAGGGGACGACGCGGAGCCGGGGAAGACGCGGCAATGGAAGCCTTCGCGGAGAGGACTACGAAGGTTTACTGGTTCGGCTGCGGTGTGAGGCTGCCGTCGCCGCAGGGTCTGGCCAGCGGTGGGAATAGTAGGGGGCGGTGAGGCCTCCGCGGCAGCACATCCGGTGACGGGAGGCAGGAGCATGCGGCACGACCTGCGCTGCTTTGGGCAGCTGGAGCAAGAAGACCAGAGGTTGAAGAAGCACTACGGTCGTTGGATGGACATCATACGGTCACTGGAGCTAGAATCATTTATATTGACTAAGTTGACAAAGCCCTCCGTCCCCGTCAACTTTGTAGGCCCACAAGTCAGCCTCCCACCAAGGTGGGTCCCAGCTAGCAGGGGTATTCATTTTTTTGCGTAATAAGGAGGCACTTCCGGTGGGTCCGAGCTGACAGCAGGGGGAACATTTTTTTTGCGAAATACGGTGGCCCATCGGGTGGGTCCTAGCAGTCAGGGGCAAACGTTTTTTCGTGAAATACTGGTGGGCGTCTGGTGGGTCCCTGCTATCCGGTGGAGGAATAATTATTTTCCGCGTAATAATGAGGCACTTCCTTGTGGCTGTCGTGGACCTAGCTGTCAGCCTCTCCACGTACAGTATTCTTCTGATGGAATACGATCGTTGACCACATTGACCACGCCGCGCCGAGAGCACCACGGTGGTGGACGACTGCAAGTCCTAGGAAGGGGACGACGCGGAGCCAGGGAAGACGCGGCAATGGATGCCCACGCGGAGAGGAGTACGAGGGTTCACTGGTTCGGCTGCGCTGTCGTCGCCGCAGAATAACAGGGGGTGTGGGTGAGTGGAGTGGAGGGATGGCCTGTCCAGCGGTGGGAGTAGTATGGGGGCGGTGAGGCCTCTGCGATAGCATAGCCGGCCATGGGAGGCAGGAGTAGGCAGCACGACCGGTGCTGCTTTGGGCGGCTGGAGCAAGAAGACCAGAGGTTGAAGAAGCACTACGGCCGTCGGATGGACATCGTACGATCAGTCGAGCTAGAATCGTGCATATTAACTAAGTTCACAAATCCCTTCGTCCCTGTCAACTTAGTAGGCCCACTATACTAGGTCACAGCTAGCAGGGGGAGTATTCATTTTTTTGTGCGTAATAAGGAGGCACTTCCTTGCGTGCAAAGATATAGCTGGTGGGTCCGAGCAATCAGTGGCGGTAACTTTTTTTTTGCGAAATACAGAGGCTTTCGGTGGGTCCCAGATGTCAGGTGGAGGAATCATTATTTTGCGCATAATAAGGAGGCATTTCCTTGCGTGTGGCCGTGGACCCAGCTGTCAGCCTCTCCACATATAGTCCACTTCAGATGCATGTCGGTCATTGACCACGTTGACCACGCCACGCCGAGAGCACCAAGGCGGTCGACGATGGCGAGGCCTAGGAAGGGAACGACACGGAGGCAGGGAAGACTCGGCAGTTGTTTTTGTTTCCCACGCGGAGGGGAGTACGACTGTACGAGGGCTTACTGGTTCGTCTGCCGTCGCCGGAGAATAATAGCAGGTGTGGGTGAGTAGAGGGATGGCTAGGCCAGCAATGGGAGTACGGTGGGGCGGTGAGGCCTGCGCGGCAGCACAGCCGGCCGTGGGGAGGAGGGAGCTGGCAGTCCCGCCGACGCTTGTTTGAGCGGCTGGAGCAGGAAGAGCAGAGATTGAAGAAGCACGACGGCCGTTGGATGGACATCCAACAGTATACAGGCCATCTGTGGAAAACAACATACAGCCCATCTGCCATTATTTCAAATAATTTACAGCCCATTTGCTAATTCTTACGGGTTTTTTTGGAGCCCATATTCTTTTTGTTAGCATTACAGCCCATATTGTGGCCACGGTTAAAAAATTATACGAAATTTTGCATCTGTCGGTGCGGTCTGAACTGTTTTTAATCCCAAAATTTTGAGTCACATTCAGACTGATTTTAAAAATAAATGTATATCAATATAAAATCCAATAAATTGTCCACACATAAAAATCAATGCAATTTAAAATCTCGAAATGAAAAAAAAGATATTTGAAACTAATTGCCGGTGTCATGTGTTTTAAAAATGTACAACCCATTTCTCATTACTGATATGCCATTTTCTCGGCCAGCCGAATGAAGCTCTCCTCGTCTTGAAAGATTTGCAGCCCAACAGGCCTGATAAAGCGACTTACTTGACAAATCACAAAAAAATTGGGCTAGCCATTTTCAGAAAGAAAAAAAACTACTGGGCTGCTCTGTGGTAAACATAAAAGAAAAGGCTGTCTAGACAGGCCAGAGTGTCCCGCACAGCCCAGTTCACACCCTGCTTCCGTCTCAAAAACAAATTAGATAAATGCCACTCCAATTATGGCAATTCATAAAAATGCCACTGCAATTTCCAAACTTTGAAAAATGCCACTGCAATTTTTGCAAACTTTGAAAAACACCACTGCAGTTTGCAAACTTTGAAAAACGCCACTCCAGACTTCGAAAAATGCCACTAGAAATGGCATGAAATGGCTTTTTTCAAAGTTTGGAAATTACAGTGGCATTTCTCGGATACACCAGATTTGGAGTGGCATTTATCAAATTAACCCAAAACAAAAATAACTGGGCGATCTGCTGGGTCCCTAGTTTCAGCCGCTCGTTGTGCAATTCTCTCGTTTATTGACTATGTTGACAATGGCATGGGACCTAGATGTCAGAAATCCACTAGGAGGAGCCATTTTTTATTGGCTTGAAATAAGGAGGCACTTGCTTGCGTACTGCCATGACCTTGGCGGGTCCCTGCTGTCATCCTCTCCATGTACAATCACCTCCTGATTGTGTACGCGTCAACTTGCTAGGCCCACAAGTTAGCCTCTAAACCCGTGGAGGACAAATACAACCCATTTAAAAAAACAACAGCCCATTCCATACGTTCAAACAGAAAGTTCAACATTCAGAGCAAAGTAACAGGTCTAATCCACATATAGAGTACTGAACTTCCACGTTGACAACCATCATAGCCAAGTTAACTATCTACTCCCACTAATACTCTAGTAGCGTACAAGTACTAACTTACTCTTAGCTAACTAGACGATGCCGGCCGCCATCTGTGGTACACACTAAACGCCGGCACCGGTGTCATGCGCCTCGCCTCGGACTTGCAAGAGGTGCGATAGGGCGCGTTGCTTGCGCGCGTTGGCCCTTTCCATGTCGGCGTGGTCCACCGAAGCTTCGGCTTCCAAGCGGGAAACCCACTTGACGAGCTGGTAGTAAAAATCAGCGTCGCGAACGCGTGCGCGCCCGACAGCCTCCAGGGCTATTTGCCGGGTGCCAGCCTCCACGTAGTCGGCCAAGTTGCGGGCGCTCTTCTCACGACTCAGAGCGTTGGTGCGCTGCTGCGCCATGTCCCGGTGGCGGCGCAAATCAGTGATACGCCGCTCCTCCGCCAGGAGGTCGCGCTCCAACAACTCATGCTCCTCCGCCATGCGGTCGCGCTCCAACAACTCCTCGATCTCCGCATTGCCATCTAAAGACAGATAGAATGCCTCCTCCCTCCGTCTGCCTTCCGGTGAAAACCCGAACACTAGTTCCGGTGGTGACCGCCTCCGGCGTCGCCTACCGCGGACTGGCGGGGGCATGGCGGACGTAGTGAGCAACGTCGGGCCGGTGGGGGCTTATGAGGATATGGCGAGTTGGGTCACGGTGGCACCGGAGAAGGCCGGGAAACAATACTTATAGGCGGAAGGTAGCGCGACAGTCATCGGAATTCAATGCATAATGGCTTAGCGCGCCAGCTTGCCATGGAAAACTAGAGAAACTGAAATTATGACTGTGCCGTCCTGTCCTGTCTGGGTCGCACGCCGGCATGGCAGTCAAACGAGTGCACTCGAATCATCTCCCTCCTTGTCAATAATGATTCCACGGATTTAAAAAGCCCGCAACAATTAAAGTGTATGTTTTTTCGCATCAGTTAGCTGCCTTCAAGGTTGTCAGAATCGTGATTCTATTATACGATTCTACGACTTTACGATCCAAACTAATCCCACTGATTCTACAATTTTAGTTAATGGAATCTATGTTTTTACGATCCTGATAGTGAAGATTCCATGATTTGCGATCCTACCATCAGAGCTCCGATCCGATTCAAAATCGTGATTCTAACAACCTTGGCTGCCTTAATTATGGCCGGCTACATGCAGGCACTCAGAATTGCTCGCAGGCAGTACGCGAAGCAGCATGCAACGAGTCACAGCCGAGGGCACGCATGCAGCCACATAAATCGCTGGAATTCATTAGGCTTAAACTTTTGCATGCCGTTAATTATTGCCATGCCTTGGTCTTGCTGCTTTGCTCACAAGACTAATAAACCCGGACGGAGGGAGTACCTTGGTTGGTGAGAGGTTTGAATTAAGCCATGCAAACCGGAAAGGAGGTACTAGTACCTACATGATCCGCTATTTATTCGTGTAGGAGCGAGTAGGTCGTTTCTTGAATTGAGCCCTACAAACCGGAAAGGAGGTAGTACGTGCGTGATCCGCTATTTATCCGTGTAGGATCGATAGTGTAGCTTGTCAGTTTCTTCAGAGGTAGGCATTTTTATCCGTGTAGGATCAATAGTGTAGCTTGTCAGTTTCTTCAGAGGTAGGCATTTTTATTCAAAAACTTGCCACTTCGCATCTTGCGTCGCAAATAAAACTGCCAGGAGCGCATTTGTAGGCTAGCTAGTGATCGATCAGTAACTTGTAAACACTGAGCGAACAGAAATAAGTAATTGTTAACGCATCTCAATGATTCACAGATCATATACAAATATGTAGCTCCAAAAGCAAAGATCAGCCACTTCGGATCTTGCATCGCAGCTAAAACTAACTAGTACGATTCCCATACATAAGATCAACATGTTAATGCATCTCAATGATTCACAGATCATATACAAATATGTAGCTCCAAAAGCAAAGATCTAGAAAAACATCCGTTCTTCCTACTAACATGGATGCTTCTCTTGGCCAACATTTAGTACAGACTGAAAGACAATTTTGTTTGGGAAGTACACAACTCCTCTTGCAAACGTAAGTGGTTTCACCAACAGCTGGAACCATGAGAATGAACCACACATGATGGAGGAACATCCACTGCAATATGATTTGGTCTTCTCTCGATCACACCGCGAGACTATTTTCAGAATACAAACTTTAATTTAGGCAAAATGATGCCCATTGTATAATCAGACCAAAGCAATGAAGCACCTAGTGTTGGCCAATAAATAGTACAGTACTACTTTTCTGCAGTCCATGAAGTGACTATCCAATCTTTCTGTGTCTATTTTCAAATGGCACTGCATGCAGTGACTATACTATTCTCTTGTGCAGTTCAACCAAAATTGCGGACACTTTGTTTGTTTGCCAAATAGCAACAGGCAGACTTCTCTATCTGCACAAATAGCAGCTAGTAAACATATACCACACCTTGTATTTTTGGTTTAAACATGTCTCTTCCGCTTAGCATCCGTCATGTTCTGCACTGGACAATCTGATACAGTTATGTTTTGCCCTGGACAATTTCATACTGGATTGATTTGCTTGTTCAGAGCAGGAATATAGCGCCTATTCTTCATCAGACCAAGGATATCCATGAACGCAGTGATGGAAGAGGTGAAATCGATACAACCGAAATTGAGCATCCAATCATTGAATCATGTCCTGCACCTCCAATGTAGGTCCACCCTGCCAATAAGTTCACATGCAAACCACTAGTATTACTATCTGATGACAGTACAAAAAGAGTAGCAAGATAGTAGCAAACCATGTACCTTCGTAATGAACAGCTCATAGTGCCACCAATTGGATATAAAGGTTTTGAAAAAAAAACATGCTCCTAATGTTGAACCAGTTGGACTTTTTGTGTAGTTCCACTAAAATCGAGCATCCCTGTTTGCATAGATATTGAAAGTGTGATTACTCTAAAAGTGGCACTAGTTGAAGCATAGACTCACAAATATAAGCATTCCAATTTCTTAATGGGAAAAGGTAGCAAGACTGTTTCTAACCACCTGTTTGAAGGAATAAATAAAGCAATAGCGGCTGATGTCAGGAAGGCATACATAGTTTTTTTCTGAAAAACTAAGCCATTCCTGACCTTTCCTCTTCTTTTAAGCAAATTTTGTGCAGTTCTACTAAAATAAAATGCCATCACCGCCTTGACAATTCAGTGACACCGTACAAAAGGAAATGACTTAACATTACATCATGATGTCAGGTATGTAGTCGACAGGCATTAGAGACAAACATACAGACCTCCTCCAATAACATAATGAACATTAATTTTAACAAAGGTGTGACTAGCTTTACCGGGATAATTTGAGTGAACTCTACACCCTTTGTTCCTTAATATAAGACGTTTTTGTGGTTCAATTTAAAGTACCCAAACGTCTAGTATTTAGAAAAACAGGTAGTAGTTTTCTTGAGCACATATCTGGGAAAGCTTGCCACACTTTATTTATGTCCATACGCTAATGCAACACCATTCGAATACTACAAATATACACTAATCCAGTGGCTAGTGCAATAGTAGAGTAGTTAGTTTATTACAGGATATAGTACAATGGTTTTAGTGAACAGATTTCAATAAACTCTAGCACTGGAAGGTTTCTATAAGAATTAACAATACAAAATGTAAAGGTAACTAGTTTCAGCATTGGTATACTAGCTATGCATGAGCATTAAACCAAATACAAAAGTCTGAAGGTAACTAGCATTACTAACTAATGACAGTATAAAAAATTGCAAACCATGTACCTCCAGGGTAAATATCATTTCGAACTCGGGGGGACCTGAAAAATTGTTATCCTCTTGTCTTCATAATTGTAGTGCAGTTTAACCAAAATAAAATGACATCAGCGCCTTGGCATTTTGGTGACACTGTACAAAAAATTAACTTATCTCATGAAAGTGAGGTATGTAATCTATAAGCATTAACAGTGCAAAAATCTGAAGGTAGTAACAAGTTTCATTGTTGGTATACTGGATGTGCCACAGCATTAGAATGCCTTAGCTAAAAAATCTTTAATACATCCACAATCAACAGCTAACCCTGAAATAATCCAGTGACATTAAATGGCATTGCTTAAATTTATCGGTGGCATTAGACTCAGAGCGGCATTAGTTAAATGTGGCATCACTTTAGTAGTAGCATTGCTTGACTTGACTGTTGGTGTTATACTAACAGTAAAAAAAGTGGCAATAAGAGCATGGGAGGCCCATTCGGACAGTGGGCGCACCAGTATGATGTACCTCCTCGGATGCAGAGTGGTGAGGGAGGTATGGTTGCCCAAAGCAGCAAATATCCAGGCAGCATATGTGGATTACGTCCCATTTTTGTTCTCTTTAGCCACCTTTTTCCTATGCGAGGACAACAAACTGATCGACTTGGTCATTCTCTATTGTGTTGTCATGCCTTTCTACCCTTCTTCACCCAAGAGACACGAGACTCGTTCCTTAGCTACTGATTTTCCCCTTTTCAACCTAGATGCGAGTGTGATGCCTACTCTCTTGGACAGTACAGTCTCCCTTCCTTTCCTTATTCAACCCAGACATGGATTACTCTGCATGAAGTAGGGTTTCCTTTAATAGTGCAAATTATGGTTTTCGTCTGCGTGGCCAGCAGAGTAGAGGATAGAAAATTGGGAACATGGTGGAGTGGAAAAAGATCCACATGCAACGACGTGGCAGATTGGGCAATAGAACAAGGTTATGGTTCGAAAAGGGGTAGCATACCTGAGGGTTGACGGGAAGTGGCTTCGCTTGTGGTCATCGTCCTCCGCACACACTATGGCAGCGAGCTTGGGGACGGAGGCCATCCCGCGCGGGCACTAGGTCTGAAAGGACGGCCTTGTCGTTAGTGTGTGACCTCGCTCGCCGACGACGAGTGCGTCAACGCTGCACGTCCTTTTCTTCCCCGGTGGATCTGTGACCACCGGTGAGGAGGGAGAGAGGAGCCGTCTTTTTTAGATCTGGAGAGAGGGTGGTAGTGTGAGAAGCAAGTGGGTAGCTCTTAGCAAGAAAGCGCTCAAGCTCTAGTCTATATATCTTTTTTATACTACTAGTACTGGAGGTGGAGTAGTGGTAGAGTAGTTTATATTTTCTTTGCATATAGTACCAGTTAGTCGTGCTTCAAAACTTATCGGCACGCCATTAAAAAAATAAAGGTCGATAACTAATGTGGCACCTCGGGCCAACGTAGCCAGATCGCATTTTGCACGAGAAATTACACACCATGTTTCGTTGACATGTGGCCCCGCTCCAACATATCAGTGAGACGACGGCGAGTAGTAGGAGTATTTCCGAATGGACATGTAGGCCGGGGTGCCTCTTCGTGAACCATGGCAAACTCGCAACTGTCCACCAACTCTTCGCCTTTCCCTCTCAATTTGGAACTGCTGTCGCACGCTCTTCCTCTACCTCCTCCATTTTCCTTCAGCCCTTCACCCTTTCTTCTACCATTGTTCGATCGTCTTCTCCATGGAGGGAACAGGCCGGAAATGACCCTGTTATTCTTGCCCCGATCTAAAAGATGACGTGGTGGAGGAACTCATTGATCGGTGTGATGTCATCACCTCGGCTAGCATGGAAGGTCCGTTCAAGCCCATTCTTGACTCAATTAATAACATCATTACAAAGAACCCAAGAGTCAAGGAGCGGTTTGATCTCCCCTATCTTCTTCGCCGTGACCCTGATGACTGGCGCTGGCACGACGGAGGCCTCGCCCTGTGCAAGTTGATGCCGCTTGATAATGATACGTATGATGTTAAGATGCCATCGCTTGAGGGAAAGGCTTGGGCGGGCGCAAATGGAGATTGGGTTGTTTACATTGGGTCCAACTGTGAGTGGGAACTTGTGAATGTGTACACTCGTGACCGGGTTCCACTTCCAAAAATCTCAGGAGACTGCCCAAAGGTTGAGCACACCGGTATTGTGCGCACGTTCAAATACGATCATGGTGATTGTCTTCTACGGAAGATAGCAATTTGTCGAGTTCCCAACCGCTCTTGGAATTACAACAACTATCAAGTTCTTGCTATCTTCGACAAGCTTGTTGCCGTCCTTGGTGGTTTGACTCGATGGATATTGCTCAAAAATCAGTTTCTGTACACGGATGAGTACTGTGATGCAATTCAATACGAGGGCCTTGTGTTTGCTGCCACCACTCGTGGCACTGTTTTTGCATGGGATCCTCGTAGTTTCGGTACGTTTGTCTTCCACCATAATTATAATTGTTTCATCCACATGCATGCGGGTTAGCAAGTTTCCCTTTACTAATTAACCTTCTTCTTGTGTTTCCAAGGTCCTGTGAACATCCCACCACCTATACTTGAAAAATTTTATAACCAAGGGGGAGATGACGATGGTGATGATCACGAGCATGAGGACAAGCAGCGCCCATATACTCCGTGGAGCCTGGCAACTAATTCCTATGGATCACCTCTTCTTGTGTGTATACAGCCCACTGATGATGTTACTGCTAAGGAAGCAGGTGTAGCCTCCCATGGTCGCACTCTCCGGACCTATTCCAACACCTGTTGCATGGTATTCGGGATGGATACTAGTGTGCTAGCACCAACTCCTTCTCCCTGGTACAGAATTGATAGTCTTGGAGAAAACTCGCTCTTCCTTGGACAAAACTATCTGATGATGGTGAAAGGCGATCCAACTGTTGTTGACACAATGTTACTAGTACCATTTATGAGAAGCAACTGTGTCTATACCTCGGACATTTGGGTGGTTCCCTACCCTGGTACTGATATAGTAGGCCGCTTCAGCCTGGATGATCAGTCCTGCATTGGTTTCCAGATCGACAATCGATGGCCCATCCCAGAGAATCACTTGTGGTTCAAGGCAAGCGTTCCCAACGCCGAGGAATGGTTGAGTTGAAGTTCATTTCATTGCTTGTTATTTTTTGTGTGGTGAAAACTTTAGTATTTATAATGTATCCTCGTTGTCGATGTGGGTTGATGACCTATTGTATGTAATAAATGATATGCCTGTGATAAACTTACTAAATTTATGAATGGCTTTCGAGTCGCTTCTCTGAGTGAGTGGTGCGACGAGGCAAAAAAATACTTTCCAAATACATAATTGTACGTGCATTGCAACAGGTTATCAGATGAGGCCAATCAACAATAGTAGTACACTATTTATACTAGCTTCACATGCTTCACGCGTCGGGCGGGTGTTTTTACTGTAGCCATATGTTAATGTGTTCGCTGTACGCAACCAGCACCTCGAATCCTTGATACTAGTACTATATAGTAGGAGTAAGTAGTAGGAGTAGTAGGGTGGCATGGGCCAGAACAAGCATTCACGTCCAGGAGTACGGCACACGCCGCCACCACGACATCCATCTGACACCATATTATTTCTTGGAGTCTGTGCTAGAGCAATCTCTTCAACCTCGTCGTTTCTCTAACTTCAGCCATCGCGCGGCGGGCGAGGTGGGGGTTTGCCGATAGTCGATTTCCTTAACTGCGATACCACTTGTAAGGCCAACTCCAACGCACGACCCCAAACGGACCTCCGTTTTGCACGAACTCCAATGATAATTTTGACTAGAAAAGCAAGACCAAAGAAAACAAGAACCACAAGAATACATTTTACTACTCCTGTAAGTTGGATTAGTGCCTTCTCGATGCATTCATTATTGATCTGCGGATGCTCGATCTTGCGTGCTTCTTTCTTCTTCGAGTGTAAAGAAGTACACGTTGCTTCCTCGCATCTAGTCTCATGTCTAGCCTCTATTCTAGTTGGAGTATCAACAAGTGCACTCATCTCATCTCTAGCCTCTGTGCTAGCTAAAAGTGATAGAACATCCACTAAATTGCGCTCTATCAATATATGGATGTACTCTTCTTCCCAATACAAAAACTTGCATCCATTCTACTCCCTCCGTTGCACAATACATGCCTTATATTTATCAAAATGTATATGTATCTAGACATGTTTTAGTATATAGGTACATCCATTTTTGGACAAATGGAAGTCAAGTATTTTGGAACAGAGGGAGTACACAACAAAAAATTTAAGTCAGCACAACTAGTCTAATCCGAGAGCACAACCGAAGATTTGGTCGTGTTCTTCCTCCTTTTGCCGACACGTGGGACATCCAGCATCCAGGTCGTGTCATGAAAGAAAATAGAGTGGTAGTTGAAGCCACGAGATGTGCATCTTGGGTTAAACTTTAAATAGAATCTTACTACTCTTAAGTAACTCCAAAAGCGGCCACCGAAGATCTTTATTGGATTTGTTTTTCATCGCCAGCACGTCGAGGTGAAAGATGTGCAGGTTCAGTGGGTCCTCTTGTGTTTTCACTGACATGTGGGGCCGCATGTGAGAAAACAGACGATGGGCTCTGCGCGTCCGCTGGCTGGCTAAGAAGAGAGATAGAGGAGGGCTGAGCACGGACTGCAGGAAATTTGTTCTACGTACCTCGATATAGGCTCGATATAGTGGGGTGGCATGGGCCATAACTAGCATTCACGTCTAGCAGTACGGCACACGCCACCCACACGAGTCCCATCAGACACCAATTTTCTTGGAGTCCATGCTACAACCATCTCTTCTCCCTCCTATTTTCACAGCCATCACGCGGTGGGCGGGGTGGGGGTTTGCCGATAGTCGGTTTGCTCAACTGCGGTCCCACTTGTAAGTGAAAATGCAACACCGCACGCATTCCCGCTTGAGTGGCGTGCCGGACCAACCGTGTGAGGGTATGACGCGAACATGGCAGGCTTTTCCTTTTGAACTCGTAACTTGTAAAATTTGGTTCTGCTCCATGGTGCGACCGATAGATAGAAAATAACGATTTTGCCTAGAGTAATGAGAAGTTTGGTTCTGGCACCGTTCATGCATGGAGTACGTACGAAAATTATGAAGTTGATGCGAAAGGTAAGATAATTACTGTAGTATCATATACTACTACATGGATTTGATGGAAAGATAAAAATACATACGGATCCATCAACGACATCCTCACGCCCTAGTGCGTCGGGTCACCAACCGACGTGTGAGGAGCAGCAGTGTTGGCGGCGAGCTCAACGTGCTTCTGAACAGTGTCGTCCAAGGTCGCCCTGCGGTCCAAGAAGGTCAGCGTCCTATCGTCCTCCTCTTGCATGTAGTAGTCCTTGTGGACGATTTGCGCGTAGACGTGGGTGATTATGTCAATGGTGTCTTGCTGCGCCAGGCGCTGCGCGGCGAGCGCGACCTCGAGGTGTACATTCTCCGTCGCGACGGCGGACAGTCGCAGGGCCACCAGTGCGTCGAAGAGGTTGTCACCATAGTGGCCGTTGAGGGTGGCGGGCATCATAGAGCCTAGGCGCGTCGGCTAGAGGCTTACGTCAAAGTCGTCCGCAAGCTTCTTGACGACGGTGAACTTGTCAAGGAAATCGACGAGGACCTCATCGAACAAGAAGACGAAGCTGTCGTCCAAGCAGCCCCTCGCCCTGGCGGCCTCAAGCAATACTACCTGGAGACGTTCCTCGGTGCTGGGCCGCAGGCCGGCGTCGTGGACCATCTGGCATAGCCGGCTGATGCTCGCGCTCATCGCCTCCATGGGTCTAGCTTAGCTTCTAGTCAACTGATCTTGCGATTCAAGTGATCACTCTTGCCCTTGGTTAGCATGCGTAGGTGCGTAGGATTTCATACTACTCCTCGTCCCTCTACTGCACCTACCTTTGGTTGTATGATAGGTGGGCCAGCCACCCCCTGGGCCCACGTGTCATTCACCCAAAGGCAGTTGTCGTAAGTCAATGAAGTTGCGTCCCCCTCTGTGCCGGTGCAGTATAGTCATCTCACTGGACCTCTAGTTGGGGCCAAACGAGAGAAGTTTGATGGTTACTGGTTTATTGGTCCCCTTTGCATTTTGCGCCAAGTTTTGACCTTTGATTTAACTAATAAAATGTTAATGCATGTAAACAAAAATGTTGTGTAAGTCACCTTACAAAAACCAAATAATCCCAAAATACTTAGGCATGGTGCATTAACTCCCTCCTTGTTTCTTATTTCGTGACATATCAACCAATGAGAGATGTGGGCCGTGCATGCTTTCAATGACTTGAGACTACCAAACATGACATGCAGTGTTTAGTTCATTGCATGTAATCTTATTAGTACTCTAGTTAGCAAAAAAACATTATGTTCTCCCACCGATAGGAATAAAACACCATGTATTTATTTACAGAGGGAGTAGTACATTTTTTGTGACATGCATTACTAGATATTGCTAGTCAAATACTAAAATCCAGATGGACGTGGTAGTACTCCTAAATCCATACGGTGGTGCTACTAGTACTAGTAGTAGTACTACCAATGTAGTAGTAGGAGTACTAGCACTGTACTAGCCGTTGGTCAAATTATTATGTGTTGCTCCTCATAGTGAAGTGACAAGACCCTGCGCCGAAGATGACACCTGAGTATAGGCGCCATGTTCGGCATACCATAGTCAGCCTCACCGTCTGCAGTCACTATCATCATGGTTGTAGAGCTAGCTTTCTTACAACTAGCCCTGTTCGACATAATTTCCCGTGCGTAGATGCCCGTGCATTGCACGGAACACCAAGATTGGGGGTGGACGGCTCCAGCAGCGGCCATCGCGCCAGATTTTTCCACGGCCTTCTAGATGTGGTGGGGAGGAGATAAGGCTGATTGTGAGAGACAAGGAGTTGTTTGTAAATAGGGAACAAGTGCGGGCATCTTTTTGCAAAAATGGAGAAGCTTGGTTTGTATGTGTCAGATCTAGATCCGACGACTATTAGTGAAAGATGGGAGGCACAACATCATCACCAACTCAGGACATGTTTGATTCGCAGGATTTTGAAAACGCAGGAATAGGACACGGCAATATTACAAGTTTCAAACTGATATTACAAATGTTAGGAGTAATGCTGCACCTACGAAGAGGGGATTATTGGGAAGTTTACGTAAGAACTTTTGTTACTTTAGGTGGATGCAGCATTATCGTACAAACTAAAATCCACCGCCCTGACAAGTCACTAATGGGCAAATAAGTTTTCGAGCCTCTGGCCACTTGATGTTTCAAAAACAAATTTAGCTTCTGCGGAGACTTTGTCATTTAGGCTTAGACACTTGCGATGATCAGCACGCCATTCATTGTTGCACCAGAGAACGCCAAACCTCATTACCTTGAGCACACTTGTCTCCAGAACAAAGAACCTGGCCAATTTAATCTCAGATGTGCTGCCTCGGTAGTCGATCAAATCAATTTCTGTAAGATGGAGATCAAGGCATTCGATGAGATTGTTATAGTGCAGCACATTTTTCACTTTCGGGTCTTTTTTTATCTGCAAAAGAAGAGAACAAATTAGAGCAACTGGCTGCATAAGATTGTCGTGTCATCAAGAGGTACCAATATCATTCGCTCATACGATAGGGTTGGCTGGCTAGTGATATTTTTTCACTCTCTCTCTCTCTTTGTTTCCTCTCATTTAACTAGGAGCACGTGAAGAGCTTGGGCATTTATTGCCTTCCACTATGTGGCCGATGCCATATTTTGCAAAAGTATGCCACATAATACGCATCGATGTCAAATCAAAAGATTTTGGCACCGCTCTCGCGATGTGAGAGAGTTGGCACCGCTGTGCACACAGACCCACATGTATAAACAAATCAATCAAACCAACTACACCAGCCTCTCACTCTCCCAAACAAGTGTTTTTTATTGCCTCGGTCCTCTCTCTCTCACACGCAGTGTTTTTTCATTGCGTGAGTTAATTTGGCACCGGAGCAAAGTAGGTGATCCAGATTGGGGCACCAGGTGAGCAATGGAGGGGCATCGATGCCAAATGCATCACAAGTGAATTTGGCACATGTTTTGGCCTACATAGCCCACTTTTGTACTCCCTCCGTCCCAAAATTCTTTTCTTAAATTTGTCTAAATACGGATGTATCTAGTTACACTTTAGTGTTAGATACATCCGTATCTAAACAAATGTAAGACAAGAATTTTGGGATGGAGGGAATACTACCTCGTATTTAGTATAAAATTTTGACCATAGATTTACCTAAGAAAATGCCAATGCATGTCACTAAAAATTACACCATTTGAAATTATGTTCAAATACGAATCCAACGATATAGTTCTTAGTGACATGCATTAACATTTTGTCAGTTAAATCTATGGCCAAATTTTGATACTACAAAATTGGAAGAGTAAACCAGGACGGAGGTAGTACTTGCTCTTAGGGTAACCATAGAGTTACTGGAGTAGTCTAAGTTACTTTCCACTATGACTAGCCTAGGCTACTATAGTAGTACAGCATAAAAATGATGCAGGTGATCACGTGAGAAAAAATACTAAAAATATTTCTTTCGGTGCAGTGTGTAGACGCAGTTTTGAACACTACACTTGTCATCATAATTTGGGAAAATTACGAAAAAATTGAGCTACGTTGTGATTACCGTTTACTTATAGGAAAGAAGTTTCACCTCGATGAGTAGCTTCTCTGTGCACGGAAAGCATGTAAGGAATCCAACAACTTGATCCAGATTGGGGCCGATAGATTTTAGTGCTAAGATCTTCACTGTGCGCATGGACTGGGTCAAGCTTGTGGGAATCATTTTCTGGAAGATGGTCGTAAATACATCAAGAAGAAATTTAAAAATGTGAATTTCAAGAAGAGGGAGAAGAACATGAGTGTTGTACCTGAACGATTACGGATCCAATAAAGAGTTCAGAGAATTTGGCAGACGAGTACACCAACGCAGTCAATTTCAGCGCGTCAATGACCCTGATTTTTGTTGGACCTTCTAGATCCGATACATGCAATCTCTCAAGGAAAGGTGCATTCTCAATGACCATAACGTGGAACAGCTAGAGTGATCTCTTCCCAATTGATGTCTTGTTGCGGGGCCAGCAAGACACATAAATCCATTGGAGATTCGTCGAGGCGATGTGGAGGCTAATGAACCCATGGATCTGCTCAAGACGAAGGTACTCGAGCGCAGTACACCTGCGGAGCAGGTGCTCCATAGCCTTCTTCGAGATGACAACGTCGAATAGGTCGAGCTGCTTGAGTTGAGGCAGAAGAAGGGCAGGAGCGGCATTAATCTAGGGAAGATAGAAGGAGCTGAAGCTGGCGCCGCGCAGCGTTGGCGTGAGGCAGAGCGCGGACGGTGGCAGAGAGCGACATCGTCCAGCTTCAAAGCTGATCTCCTCGAGCTGATCTAGGGCAGGGGATAAGAACCACTCGTCAAACTTGGGTTGGACCTTGCAGTTGGTACTGAACATGCGGATGTCAAGGCGTTTGGCTGGCCCAGGTTGCGATAAGGATCTTGGAGACTGCAGCCATGCGTTTGCAATCCCCGTCGTAGAGGCATCTGTCGACGGTGAGGTTCAGGGGGACGCAGCGCCAGAGGGGGCGCCACCGCCGGAGAGCAGGGCGGTCCGCATGGCCTATTTTGTGGGGAGGAGGCCGATGATGATGAGTAGCATGTCGTCAGGGAGGCTGCTGATGAAGTCCAGGCTCGCCGGATGCGGTTTTGGCTCGAGCCGCCTCTGCTTGTTGGCTGACTCGCCGTCCATCTCAATCGGCGGCGATGCCGGTGTACACGTGTGCTAGTGTGTGTTGTGTGCTGGGTGTGCGCGAGTGCGTCCTTCTGTGCATGCTGCCGCACAGTGGTGAATTGTGCGCGAGTGCGTCCTTCGCGCAAGAAGTTTGTCCTCAATGCGCCCTCAATTTACTAGCATGCGGGGTTCTACCCCGAGTGGTTTCAACTTTGTTTACTTCACCGCATGTTAGATGGGCCTCTAGTTTACTTATTTTCACCCACTGCCACATGGGCCAGCACACGAAGATATAGAACACGAGCTGACAAGGCAGCATGTGGATTGGTTGACCGGTCAACTAAACAATATACGGAGCTATACGTTGACGCAGTGAGCGTATAATCCATCGGTATAGAGAATTCGAGTGAGAGGGGAGGCCCGTGAGAGATAGCAGAGAGAGAGAGAGAGAGAGAGAGAGAGCTACTCCCTCCGTTCGATAATGTAGTTCCAAAAGTCAAACTTTTGAAACTTTGACCAAGTTTATAAAGAAATTACTTATATCTACAATACCAAAGATAAATGATAGTATGAAGTAAGTACATGTTGTGATGAATCTAATGATGGTTCCAGATGTAAATGTTTTTCTCCACATATACCTGGTCAAACTTTTCTGAGGTTTGACTTTTCAAAACATCCATATGCTTATGGACGTGACAGAGTCCCTAACTAGAGAGAGAGAGAGAGAGTGAGTGAAAAAAGTGTGTGTGCGTGTGTGAAAGAGACATGGACAACACACGATAAAAGTAGAGAAAAGCGTGTGTGTCTTATGCAAACATATCACACATGCATCTTCGATAACGGAGGCAAGGTGAGGAGATAGTGTGTGGTTGTTTGGAACCGAGAGAGCAAGACTCCTAGCACGTGGCCAAGAGGGGTCTGACAAACAAGGGAGAGAGGTCGAGAGAGACGTACGGAGAAAATGCAGACATGGGGAGGAGAGAGTGTATGTTTGTCATAGAGAGATCCCCTAGAGATCGTGATGGGACTACATGGGTGGGAGATCGAGTGACAAGGTGTGTGCGCGATAGAAGATGCCCCGAGAGATATTGAGATAGACGTATGGATGGAAGGAGACAATACGTGTGTTCGTGATGGCTAGTAAGAGATAATCATACTTAAGAGGGGGGTGCTTGCGCCTATGATGGAGTGAGGGATTATGGTACTTAGGGGGGTGCGTGTCACATGGTGAGAGAACAAGGGCGGAGAGTGTTGGATGGGTCTATATGTATAGCGCGAGCGAGACATGTGTATGTGTGAACCAGGGAGATATAAGGCCAGTTTGGCTTGCGTCCTGAGCATCTTTTGCCTGGCCTGGGGTTGTGGCTGGATTTCATGCATGCTTGTTTGGTTGCTACCCTGTGAAAAAGAAAGCCCGCCTGGCCTGGGTTCCCTTGCACTTTAATTAGCCTGGCTGAACTCCAGACACTGCAAGTAGCCTGGCCCAGGCGGCCGATTTCAAACGCCTGGCCATGCCTGGTCGTGTGGCCACGAGGCTAACAGCAACATGGATGGATATTAGCATTAAATAATTGATGCATGGATTGATTGATGGGACGTTGATGCTTTACCTGGCCCAGGCATGAACCAAACGCTTCAGCACCACACAAGCCTGGCCAGGCAGAAATATTTTACATCTCACGTCCACAGCAGGAAGTACCGGCCATCAAGGCATGGGGGTCAGATCACGAACCAAACTGACCAATAAAGTTTGAGAGAGATTGAGGAGCCCCGAAAAGGCTGAGTGGTGCATCATATAGCTGAGAGGGGGAAAGAGATATTCCATTCGCTCGATAATGCAGTGCATGTAAATTTTTTAGAAGTCAAACTTTGGAAACTTTGATCAGGTTTACGCAAATGTTATTTATATCTACAATACCAAAGATACATCATACAAAACTACATATCATGGTGAATCTAATGGTATATGTTTGCCGTACTAGATGTAATTCTTTTTCTCCACGTACATGGTCAAACTTTGTGATGTTTGACTTTTCTATAAATCTATATGCTATGGACCGAGGAGAGTGCCTCAGTCGAGACAGATCAAGTGCGTGTGAAGGAGAATGAGTAAGTGTGCAAAAAGAGTATGTGTGTGAAAGAGAAAGTGACAACAAATGATAAATTAGAGAGAGTGTGTGTTTTTTCGTTTCTCATGCGAACATATCACGCATGCATCTCCGAGATGGAAAAGCGAGGCGAGGAGATACACAAAGATAGCTAGTGTGTGATTGTTTGCAACGGAGAGAGACACCCTTGTAGCACATGTCCAATAGAGGTCTGGCCAACAAGGAACAAAAGTCGAGAGGGACACATGGATGGCATGGACGCATGGGGAGGGAGACATGGTGTGTTTGTGATAGAGAGATCCCGTCGAGATCATGAGGGGACTATATGGGTGGGAGATCAAGGGAGTGCGTGCGCGATAGAAAGATGCCCCGAGAGAAATCAAGATAGACCATGCACATGCTTGTGATGGAGACTAAGATTAGCTAGTCATATACATATAGGGGGACTGCGTGTGCCTACAATTGAGTGAGAGACCATCATACTTGGCTAGCTGGGCATGAGATTGTGTGTGTGTGCGCATGTGAGATGGAGAGAGAACGAGGGGGAGAGATAGAGTTTTAGATGGGCCTATCGAGTGCAAGTGAGATATGCATGTGTATGTGTGACCCAGGTGGATGGAGAGTTTGAGAGAGGGGGGGAAGAGCTCCGAGACGACATAGTGGTGCGTGAGAGAGTTACGGGCAAAGAGCCAAGGAAGTTGTGTGCGTACGATGAGTGCACCCAAGATATCTAGCTTGGACTAGCTAGAGTATCATACATAGTATGCGAGAGAGACCTATAGATGGTGTATATATGCATGCGAACTAGAAAGACC